>NW_027331958.1:699704-704704 GCF_048418815.1 Hemitrygon akajei
AGTCACAGAGATGAGGAAGGGTGTAAGTGCTGGAGGAGGGAGTGGTCTTTGAGATGAGGCATTCGGGAGGGAAGGGGTCAAAGACAGAGAGGAGTGTAACTGGAAGGGGGAAGGAGGGTCACAGAAACAAGAAGGGTGTCAGAGATCTGGAGGGGTGTGTGGGTCGGAAGGGGGGTGGGTCACTGAAACGGGGAAGGATGAAAGGGAGGGACAGGGAAATCACTGAACAGGGAGGGGTGCAGGTGCTGGAAGGGATGACAGAGACAGGGAGACACTTGATTCTGGCTTCACCGCGTCCATCACAAGACTAATCCTCGGGTTATCCCCATTTAACCACTGATCCCGGCTAATCCAGAGCATTGGGATAATCTGTGTTTCTGGAAACGATGAGGGAGTGGGCAGGCAGGCAGGCAGACGAGAGGGGGGGGGAGAGAGGGAGGGGGAGAGAGGGGGGAGAGGGGGGAGAGGGGGAGAGGGGGAGAGGGGGGAGAGGGGGGGAGGGGGGGAGGGGGGGAGGGGGAGAGAGAGAGAGGGGGAACGCACAGGGTGACAGAGAGGATGTGTGCACACAGGGTGAGAGAGAGATCACATACAGCACATGCCCTCTGAAGCAGACAGCATTCTGGCAAACCTCTTCTGTACCCTCTCCAAAGCCTCAACATCTGTCCTGTAGTGATGTGACCAGAACGGTTTGCAACAGTCCAGATGTGGCCCAACCAGAGTTTTATAAAGTTGCAACATAACCTCTTGACTTTGGAACTCAATGCCCCGACTAATAAGAGCAAGCATTCCATAAGCCTTCTTAACCACCTTATTGAACTGTGTAGCCACTTTCGAGGAGCTATGAACCTGAGTCCAAAGATCTCTCTGCTCAGCAACACCGCTAATGATGTTGCCCTTAACAATGAACTGTCTCCTTGCATTTTCCCCGTCAAGGTGCAACACCTCACATTTATCTGGGTTAAGCTCCATCTGCCATTTCTCAGCCCATATCTGTAACTGATCTATATCACAATGTATTCTCTGCACGTCTTCCACACTATCCACAATTTCACCAGTCGTGGTATCATCCGCAAATGTATGGACACACCCATTTACATTTTCATCCAGGTTTTTTTATATACATCCCAGCACAGATCCCTGCAGAGCACCACTAATTATAGACCCCCAGATGAAGAGAGGTGGGAAGAGGGAGAAGGGAAAGAGAAGGGACTGAGAGAGAGGGAGAGGGGGACAAGAAGTCACAAGCAAGTATACACAGGATAGACCCTTCAGTCCATCTGGTCCATGCTAAAACCTACCATCCAATCTTTTTTTAAACGTCAAAATTGAGCTCGCGTGCCACCACTTGCGCTGGCAGCTCGCTCCACACTCTCACCACCCTCTGAGCGAAGACGTTTCCCCTCATGTTCCCCTTAAACTTTTTGCCTTTCACCCTTAACCCGTGACCTCTGGCTGTCATCCCGCCCAACCTCAGCAGAAAAAGCCGGCTTGCATTTACCCTATTGATACCCCTCCTAATTGTGCATTCCTCTATCAAATCTCCTCTCAATCTTCGACATTTCTAAGGAAAAACGTCCTAACCTATTCAATCTTTCTTTCTAACTCGGGTCCTCCAGACCCGGCAACGTCCTTGTGAATTTTCTCTGCACTCTTTCAACCTTGTCTACATCTTTCCTGTAGGTGGGTGACCAAAACTGCACACAGTACTCCTCACCGTCATCCTATACAACCTCAGTACAACATCCCATCTCCTGTGCTCACTGCTTTGATTTACGAAGGCCAACGTGCCAAAAGCTCTCTTTACCACCCCGTCTACCTGGGATGCCACTTTCAACAAATTATGGACCTGCATTCCCCGATCCCTTTGGTCTACAGCACTCCTCAGAGCCCTACCGTTCAGTGTGTACCTACCCTGGTCGGTCCTTCCAAAGTACAACACCTCACACTTGTCCGCATCAAACCCCATCTACCTGGGATGCCACTTTCAACAAATTATGGACCTGCATTCCCCGATCCCTTTGGTCTACAGCACTCCTCAGAGCCCTACCGTTCAGTGTGTACCTACCCTGGTCGGTCCTTCCAAAGTACAACACCTCACACTTGTCCGCATCAAACCCCATCTACCTGGGATGCCACTTTCAACAAATTATGGACCTGCATTCCCCGATCCCTTTGGTCTACAGCACTCCTCAGAGCCCTACCGTTCAGTGTGTACCTACCCTGGTCGGTCCTTCCAAAGTACAACACCTCACACTTGTCCGCATCAAACCCCATCTACCTGGGATGCCACTTTCAACAAATTATGGACCTGCATTCCCCGATCCCTTTGGTCTACAGCACTCCTCAGAGCCCTACCGTTCAGTGTGTACCTACCCTGGTCGGTCCTACCAAAGTACAACACCTCACACTTGTCCGCATCAAACCCCATCTACCTGGGATGCCACTTTCAATGCCCTGCTGCTCACTGTGAGACCTAGCTGGTCCTTCCAAAGTGCAACACCTCACACTTGTCCGCATCAAATCCCGTCTACCTGGGATGCCACTTTCAACAAATTATGGACCTGCATTCCCCGATCCCTTTGGTCTACAGCACTCCTCAGAGCCCTACCGTTCAGTGTGTACCTACCCTGGTCGGTCCTACCAAAGTACAACACCTCACACTTGTCCGCATCAAATCCCATCTACCTGGGATGCCACTTTCAACAAATTATGGACCTGCATTCCCCGATCCCTTTGGTCTACAGCACTCCTCAGAGCCCTACCGTTCAGTGTGTACCTACCCTGGTCGGTCCTACCAAAGTACAACACCTCACACTTGTCCGCATCAAATCCCATCGGCCATCTTTCAGCCCCTTTTTCCGACTGGATCAGATTCCCCTGCAAGCCACGATAGCCTTCCTCACCGTCCACTGCACCCCCAATCGTGGAGTCATCCATAAATTTGCTGAGCCAGTTGACCACATTATCATCTAGATCGTTGATAAAGATGACAAACAGCAACAGACTCAGCACCAATCTCTATGGCACACCAGTCGTCACAGGCCTCCAGTCGGAGAGGCGACCATCCACTACCGCTCCCTGGCTTCTCCCACAAAGTCAATGGCTCATCCAATTTGCTACATCATCTTGAATGCAGAGCGACTGGACCTTCTTGACAAACCTCCCATACGGGACATTGTCAAATGCTTTGCTGAAGTTCATGTGGATAACATCCACTGCCTTGCCTTCATCAACTTTCCTAGTAACCTCCTGAAAAAACTCCGTAAGATTGGGTAGACGTGACCTACCAAGCACAAGGCCATGCTCATATCTCCAGTCCCTCAGAATACCTTCCAATAACTTTCCCACTGCTGTTGTCAGGCTCACTGGCCTATAATTTCCTGGTTTATGTTTAGAGCCTTTCTTAAATATCGGAGCAATATTAGCTCAACTCCAGTCCTCTCGTACCTCTCCTGTTGCTAAGGGTGATTTGCATATCTCTGCTCAGGCTCCAGCAATTTCTGTACTGGCCTCCCACAGAGTCCGAGGGAACACCCCGTCAGGCCCCGGGGGTTTATCCACCCTAATTTGCCCTCCAGGCAGCAAACACCTCCTCCTCTGTAATCTGTACAGGGTCCATGAAGTTGATGCTGTTTTGCCCCACTTCCAAAGACCAGGTATCCGTCTCCTGAGCAAAAACGGATGCAGACAGTACATGTAAGCTCTCCCCATCTCTTCTGGCTCCACACACAGATTAGATAGATAGATAGATACTTTATTCATCCCCATGGGGAAATTCAACATTTTTTCCAATGTCCCATACACTTGTTGTAGCAAAACTAATTACATACAATACTCAACTCAGTAAAAATATGATATGCATCTAAATCACTCTCTCAAAAAGCATTAATAATAGCTTTTAAAAAGTTCTTAAGTAGTTTACTTAAATACATTAAATACAATCAACCCTAATGGCATTGGGGAGTATTGACCTCTTCATCCTGTCTGAGGAGCATTGCATCGATAGCAACATGTCGCTGAAACTGCTTCTCTGTCTCTGGATGGTGCTATTACCACTCTGATCTTCCAGGGGACCAGTTTTGCCCCTTGTAATCCTTTTGCTCTTAACCTATTTGTAGAATCCTTTAGGATTCTCCTGCACCTTGTCCACCAGGGCAACCTCACGCCTCCTTTTAGCCCTCCTGATTTCTTTCTCAAGTGTCCTCATGCATTCCCCATACTCCACAAGCACCTCATTTATTCCTACCTATCTGCACCTCCTTTTCTTCTTAACCAGGGTCTCAATACCTCTTGAAAACCAAGGGCCCCCCTGGACTTTTCACTCTGACAGGCACATACAAGTTTTGTGCTCTCAAAATTTCCCCTTTGAAGGCCTCCCACTTACCAAGCTCACCTTTGCCAGAAAAACAGCCTCTCCCAGTCCACACTTGCCAGATCCTTTCCGAGACCAGCAAAACTGGCCTTTCTCCAACCTAGAATCTCACCAGACCCAGCTTTTTGCATAGTTGCTTTGATGGAATTGTGATCAGCTGATGCAAAGTGCTCCCCCGCACAAACTTCGGTCACCTCCCTCGTCTCATTCCCGGGGAGCAGATCAAACATTGCACACTCATTTATTGGGACTTCTGTGTACTGATGAAGGAAACTTTCCTGAACACGTTTGACAAACTCGACCCCATCCAGTCCTTTTACGGTGTGGGGTTCCCAGTCAATGTGTGGAAAGTTAAAATCTCCAGCTATCACAACCTCATCTTTCTGGCAACTGTCTGTGATCTCCCAACAAATTTGTTCCTCTAAACGAAAAAGAAACAGGAAGGAGGAAGGAGGGAGGGAGCAAGAGAGAGAGACTGGGAGAGAGGGAGGGAGCAAGAGAGAGAGAGAGAGACTGGGAGAGAGGGAGGGAGAGAGGGACTGGGGGGAGAGGGAGAGAGAAAGGTAGGGGAAAAGAGATTGGGAAGAGGGGTGGGTATGGGAACAGAATGGGAGAGGTGGGATGG
>NW_027331958.1:709704-804704 GCF_048418815.1 Hemitrygon akajei
ACCGTCCCATCACACACTCCCGGGGTCAGACACAGAGTGAAGCTCCCTCAACATCGTCCCGTCACACACTCTCGGGGTCAGACATAGAGTGAATCTCCCTCCACACCGTCCCATCACACACTCCCGGGGTCAGACACAGAGTGAATCTCTCTCCACACCGTCCCATCACACACTCCCGGGGTCAGACACAGAGTGGAGCTGTTCTGGTTGTGTTGGGAGAAATCGAGGAAAAACTGCTTTATGAAGGTCATGATTTACTTGGAAATTGGTTTGAAACGTCTCTTGAACATCCAAGTGAGCGGCTGGTTTAGAGTGGAAGCTTCCTTTGGAGTTTTTCTGCCAGTTTGGACGGGGTTCGTTGACAGCTGCTAACTGTGTAGCTCCCAGCTGTGGCCGCTGGCAACTCGCCAGGAAGCCGGGTCGCTCCAAAAACCGAAGACAAACGCCGTTGTTCCCCCACTGACATTGGGACAACCTCCTTCCATCTCTATCGTCGGGATTCTCGTTCGGTGTAGGAGCCAAAACATCGTTTGAGACGTCTCGACCTCTCACGGCCTGGAAGTTCTGCAGGACGAATGGAGCCTTTCCTGGCGTTGGAATTTCTGGCACTGAGCCAGCAGGGTACTGCCGAGGACAAACTTTTCCAGCCAGTTACTCAACTCGCTCCAGGACTTTATAAGCAGCACCACCACCGTATCATTCTTGATTCTGACACAGAAGTAACATGCCGGACCAGTCTACAGGGAGTCGCAGGCCTTCGGGGAATTATGCCAAGCCGGCTGCCTCTCCAGCCTCGGACAACGCCCTGTTTCGGTCGGTGAAAGTTGAACGCGGGGTGTAATGTATTTTGCGAACTGGAACTACCCTGGAAAAGTGCGCGCAGGCTATGGAGGACTTGTTGGGGAGAGATGGTGTTTTGGCCACTGAGAAAGAGTTCGGGAAGGCAGTATTTTATCTGAGGAATGATGAGTTGGTGCATCGGGCCCTCAGTAGAGGGATCACGGTGGAGAACATCTTTTTACAGATGGAGCTAATGACAGCTCCCACACAACGCATCGTCCTCGGTCACGTAAAACCTTTCATCCCCAGCGAGGACCTGCTTTCCGCACTGGCCCGTTTGGGGCAAGTAAGGTCAGAAATAACTGCCATCAGGCACAAATTCAGGAGACGCACCCTCCGTACCGTAATCTCTTTCCGGCGACAGGTATTCATGCAGCTGGAAAGGGAGGATGAAGTTGAGGGCCGGTTTACTGTCCGGCACGAGGGGGTAGATTATCAGGTGTATTGGTGCTCTGAGCGCCCACGGTGCCATGCGTGCGGGGAGGTGGGGCACTTTCGGAGGGATTGTCCGAACACCCGAAAACCCAGGGAGTCCACTTCGGGAACTAGTGCCCCAGCTAACTCTGCCCCTGATCCCATTCCTGCTCCTACACCTGTGCTGGCCCCTGCTCCTGCCCCTGACCCTGTCTCTAACCCTGTCCCTGTTCCTACGTCTGTTCCAGTCTCTGCTCCTACCCCTGTGGTTCAGGCGAGTGTTCCTGAGGCTACGTGCGGGGAGGTTCAGGCGAGGGACGGGGTGGAGCCTGTGCGGGGAAGGAAAGTGAGGAAGAAATCCAAACACATGAAGAAGTCGGCCCCCGAGACCGCAGAGCTCACGCCCATTTGCCCTAAAGTGGAGCGGGAGGCTCGGGGAAGTGCACAGTCGGACGGGGTGATGGAAGTGGAGAGTAACACTCCATTGGTGAATCCCGCACCTGTGTGCTTGAAGAGGAGAAGGGAATGTTCCCCCAAGAGGGCAGAGAGTGTAGATTTGGGGGAATCCCAGAAAGGGATGGGAATCCGGGTGGAAGTTGTGTTTAACCCTGAATCCCCAGATGTAGCCACCAGTCCTGTGGTGGGTGGTGTGGTTGTGCAGGAAGCTAGTGCTGGCCCTGTTTGCACAACTAAAACAGACCTGGAGCCCTCCACCCAGGACTTAGCAGTATGTGCCTCCCTGGAGGGAAATGTATTAAATAGGACAAGCGGAGAGGAGACCAAGCTCTCTCACTGTCAGCATCAGGCAGCCAGTGAATCCATTGGACCAGAGCTGCTGGGGTCCCCTTCATGCCTGTCTCCTGGGGAGGGTGATATACCCTGCATGCCGACCCCATTGACTAATGGCCTGCAGGGAGTCCCTGAGGACTTTCCCTCCATCGCCGCAACTGTGGATAAGACTGATGCGACGGTGGAGCGGGAAGGTATGAGGGAGGTACCCGCTGCGCAGTGTGGGTTACAGGGGCAGCCACCTTATACAACACATGAGGAGGAAGATGGGGTATCTGTCTGCAGTGAGGGGTTGGAGGGAGATTCTATTGATAGTGAGACAATGGACATCCTCACCCCTCCTGAAAAAATCCCCATTGATACCTGTGGAGGAGATCAGAAATTTTATTCACTCCTCCGTGGGTGCAAAGCATCGGCCTAAACTAGCCTCGCTTCGCTGGCCTAGCGTGCCGAGGCTGGTGAAGTCCCTGCGAGTCATCCTCGGACGGAAGGGGAAGGGGAAGGGGAAGAGGAATGCTGTGTCAGGGAATGACAGACGGCAGCTGAAATCCTTTCTGGATGACCTGGTGAGGGACATCAGGGTGGAAAGCAGCCTCGCTCCTTCGGGAGGGTAGCGATGGTAGCAGTCGGGCCCGGAAAGCAAAGAATGCTCTTGGTTTTCTTCGGGATAGTGCGGCTGAGGGCGCCACCGCTCTCAGTGGGAAGGGGACTGGTGCTGAGGCCTAGTGTGCTCCCGATATGAAACTTACCATAGTTAGTCTAAATGTAAACGGTAGCAGGGGCTCTCTCCACAGATATAACAATCTCTCAGTCCTCAGGGATGGGAGATACACGGTGAGTTTCCTGCAGGAAACCCATACCACCCCGGGGGACGAGTCCGCTTGGCTCCTGGAGTGGCAGGTCGGGGTCTACATGAGTCACCTTAGCTCCAACTCTAGCAGGGTGGCGATCCTGTTGGCCCTAACCTTTCAGCCAGAAATCGTAGGAGTCCAAGATGTTGTGCCCGGCCGTCTACTCCACCTGGCTGTGCGCCTCGATGGAGTATCGCTGCATTTTATCAACGTGTATGCTCCGAGGCGCGGGGTGCTGCAGACGCGCCTATTCTGTCAGCTGTCCACCTTGCTGAGTTCCATCGATCCTGGGGACTGCGTCATCCTCGGGGGAGACTTCAACTGTACCCTCAAGGGGGAGGACCGCTCGGGCCTCCAACGCGACCCGGCATCGGCGAAAAAGTTAAAGGAGCTAGTCGGCTCCTTTGACTTGGTGGACAGCTGGCGGAATCTTCACCCCGAGTCTAGCGCCTTCTCCAGAAGATCTGGGGGGGGGGGTTCCCGGATAGACCGCCTGTATATCTCTCGGGCTTATGTCTCCCGCGTGTCGGCGTCCTCCATGCGGCCGGTGTCGTGCTCGGATCATCACCTTGTGTGGATGGAATTTACTCCTCTGCACCCTCGGGTGGGATCCGGGTATTGGCACTTTAACAACCGGCTGCTGGAGGAGAGCCGATTCCGGGATTCATTCCGAGCGTTCTGGGCCACCTGGAGAGAGAGACGGAGAGAGTTCAGCTCCCTATGGCTGTGGTGGGATGTGGGCAAGGCCCACATCCGGTTTTTATGTCGGGAGTACACTAGGGGGTCGACAAAGAGGCGGGGCTCTGAGATTGAGCGGCTTGAGAGAGCGTTGCTTGACCTAGAGTCCCGTCTGGGTCCGACCGGTCGAGACCATCAAATGTGGCAGGAATACCAGGAGAAGAAGGACGCACTCAGGCATCTGCAGCTTCAGCAGTCCCGAGGTGCATATGTGAGGTCGCGGATCCAAATGCTGCAAGATTTGGACCGTGGCTCACCCTTCTTCTACTCGTTGGAGAAGTGGCGGGGAGTTCAAAAGCAGCTGGTGGAGCTACTGGCTGCTGATGGCTCCTCCATCACGGATCCTGACGAAATTATCAAAGAAGTCCGCACTTTCTATCGGTCCTTATTCTCACCAGATCCGTCAAATGCGGGGGCGTGCAGTGAGGTCTGGGAAGATTTAGCAAAAGTCAGCCCAGAAGACGCAGCGCGTCTGGATGCTCCCCTGACTCGGGAGGAGCTGTCTACTGCCCTTCGGCAACTCCGGAGGGGTAAATCCCCTGGCTTAGATGGTCTGAGTGTAGAGTTTCATCAGGCCTTTTGGGATGTCCTGGGGGTCGATTACAGCCTTGTTCCAGGGGAGAGCTCAGCCACTGGGGAAATGCCCCTCTCATGGCGGAGAGCTGTTGTGGTCCTGCTGCTCAAGAAGGGAGACATTCGCCTGCTAAAGAACTGGCACCCGGTCTCCCTCTTGTGCGCGGACTACAAGATCTTCGCCCGGGCAATGGCCAACCGTCTTGGTTCAGTACTGAGACAGGTGATTCACCCTGACCAATCTTACACGGTCCCGGGCCGCTCCATCCAGGACAACGTCCACCTAGTACGGGACCTGATCCACCTGCAGCAGGAGACTGGGTCCCGGGCAACGTTTCTCTCTCCTGACCAGGAGAAGGTGTTTGACCGGGTAGACCACAGTTTCCTGGTGGGCACTCTGCAGGCCTTTGGGCTCGGACCATACTTTGTGGCCCGAGTTCGGCTCCTATGCTCTGCTGCGGAGTGCCTTGTTAAGGTCAATGGATCACTGGCAGCGCCCATTCCCTTCAGGAGAGGAGTACGTCAGGGATGCCCCATGTCCGGTCAATTGTACACGATCTGTGTCGAGCCATTCCTGAGCCTCCTACGGCGAAGGCTGACAGGTCTGGTTCTGCGTGAACCGGACATGGAGGTCGTCCTGTCGGCCTACGCTGATGATGTACTCCTCATGATGACAGATTCCAGTGACCTGCGGAGGATGCGCGAGTGCCAAGAAGTTTTCTCGGCAGCATCCTCCGCTAGGATCAACTGGGCGAAATGTTCCGGACTCTTAGTGGGTCAGTGGCAGGTGGACTCCCTGCCGGAGGAGATGAGAGCTTTTGAGTGGAGCACTAGACGTCTCCTCTATCTGGGAGTCTACCTGAGTCCTTCTGGGGAGACCTGGCTGGCGAACTGGGAGGACCTGGAGACGAAAGTCATGGCCCGGCTGGGGCGCTGGTCAGGCCTTCTCAGGGTGCTTTCCTATCGAGGCAGGGTGGTGGTCATAAACCAGCTGGTGGCCTCCATGTTGTGGTATCGGATGGTCACCTTGGCCCCTCCTGTCCTGTTTGTTGCAAGAATGCAGAGGAAGTTAGTGGACTTCTTCTGGGGCAACAGGAAACACTGGGTCTCTGCAGCGGTCTTGAGTCTCCCAGTGGGAGAGGGCGGACAGTCGCTGGTGTGCGTTCGAACGCGACTGGCGGCTCTCCGCCTCAGGACTCTGCAGAGATTCCTGGACGCCGAGCACCCTCCCAGGTGGCACGTATTGGCGACTTTCTTCCTCCGGAGGGGCTGCTGTCTTCACGAAGACATGGGGCTACCACCGGCGGGCGTCAGCCGTACTGCTTTGCGGAGTCTGCCCGGCTTCTATCAGGACCTACTGAGAGTCTGGAACATGGTTGCCTCAGGCCGGGAATCCCGTCCTCTGGCGGAGGGCGGTGTACTGGACGATCCTTGCCCTACCTCAGTGGTTGTCGGTGCGGCTCAAGTGTGTGAACCGACTCAGGCCGAGCTGCTTGTCGGGCCCAGACCCCGCAATCTTCTCCGGGAGCCGTGTCCACACAACTTGAGCCGTCTCCCATCGATACCCACAGTCCCATTCAGGGATGCAAGTAGGAGGTATTTGTATGGGCTGCTGCTCCACACCCTCCACTTCCTTGCCCTTGTCCACCGTCCCGACACGCCATGGCGGTCGGTCTTTCCACTCGGAGGTGAGGAGAGTCCCCACTGGAAGTCCCTTTATGAGGGGGTTCTTCCCATGCACCTGGGGGATCTCTGCTGGAGGGTGCTGCATAGAGCGGTGCCCTGCAATAAGTTTTTTAGTTTGTACATGGATCTCCCACCCGCATGCCACTTCTGCGGGCTGGAGGAGACCGTGTACCACGTGTACCTGGAGTGTGCGAGGCTGCAGCCTCTTTTTGCGTATTTGCGTGGGCTGCTTCTCGCCTTCTGGCTGCATTTTAGCCCCACCCTGTTTATATATGGTCATCCAGTAAGGAAGGGGGCATGGAGGGATGAGGATGTCCTAGTCAACTTGCTCCTGGGGCTGGCGAAATCCGCCATCCGAGGGTCTTGGAAACGGGTGGCGGGAGGATCTCCCCGGGCAGACTGCCTGGCAATGTTTAGGGGGTATGTTCGTGCCCGGGTAAATATTGAAAAAGAACACGCGCGGTCCACAGCGACATTAGAGGAGTTTCGAGACCGTTGGGCTCCGCGGGGTGTAAATGCCATCGTGGATAGAGATGGCAACATTTTGGTGTAATGTCTATTGTCTATTTGTAGTTTAGTAATTGTGTTTGACACTGATTTGTATATATTGTATAGCACCGATATTTGTAATAAAGGATTTTGTAAAAAAAAAGGGGTCAGACACAGAGTGAATCTCCCTCCACACCGTCCCATCACACACTCCCGGGGTCAGACACAGAGTGAATCTCCCTCCACACCGTCCCATCACACACTCCCGGGGTCAGACACAGAGTGAATCTCCCTCCTCACCGCCCCGTCACACACTCCCGTGGTCAAACACAGAGTGAATCTCCCTCCACACCGTCCCATCACACACTCCCGGGGTCAGACACAGAGTAAATCTCCCACCGCACCGTCCCGTCACACACTCCCGGGGTCAGACACAGAGTGAAGCTCCCTCCACACCGTCCCATCACACACTCCCGGGGTCAGACACAGAGTGAATCTCCCTCCGCACCGTCCCATCACACACTCCCGGGGTCAGACACAGAGTGAATCTCCCTCCACACGGTCCCATCACACAGTCCCGGGGTCAGACACAGAGTGAAGCTCCCTCCACACCGTCCCATCACACACTCCCGGGGTCAGACACAGAGTGAATCTCCCTCCGCCCCGTCCCATCACACACTCCCGGGGTCAGATACAGAGTGAATCTCCCTCCGCCCCGTCCCATCACACACTCCCGGGGTCAGACACAGAGTGAATCTCCCTCCACGCCGTCCCATCACACACTCCCGGGGTCAGACACAGAGTGAAGCTGCCTCCACACCGTCCCATCACACACTCCCGGGGTCAGACACAGAGTGAAGCCCCCTCCACACCGTCCCATCACACACTCCCGGGGTCAGATACAGAGTGAATCTCCCTCCACACCATCCCATCACACACTCCCGGGGTCAGAGACAGAGTGAAGCTCCCTCCACACCGTCCCATCGCACACTCCCGGGGTCAGACACAGAGTGAAACTCCCTCTACACTGTCCCATCACACACTCCTGGGGTCAGACACAGAGTGAAACTCCCTCCATACCGTCCCATCACACACTACCGGGGTCAGACACAAGAGTGAATCTCCCTCCCCACCGTCACATCACACACTCCCGGGTTCAGACTCAGAGTGAATCCCCCTCCACACCGTCCCATCACACAATCCCGGGGTCAGACACAGAGTGAATCTCCCTCCACACCGTCCCATCACACACTACCGGGGTCAGACACAGAGTGAATCTCCCTCCGCACCGTCCCATCACACACTCCCGGGGTCAGACACAGAGTGAATCTCCCTCCGCACCGTCCCATCACACACTCCCGGGGTCAGACACAGAGTGAATCTCCCTCCGCACCGTCCCATCACACACTCCCGGGGTCAGACACAGAGTGAATCTCCCTCCGCACCGTCCCATCACACACTCCCGGGGTCAGACACAGAGTGAAACTCCTTCCACACCGTCCCATCACACACTCCCGGGGTCAGACACAGAGTGAATCTCCCTCCACACCGTCCCATCACACACTCCCGGGGTCAGACACAGAGTGAATCTCCCTCCGCCCCGTCCCATCACACACTCCCGGGGTCAGACACAGAGTGAATCTCCCTCCACGCCGTCCCATCACACACTCCCGGGGTCAGACACAGAGTGAATCTCCCTCCACGCCGTCCCATCACACACTCCCGGGGTCAGACACAGAGTGAATCTCCCTCCACGCCGTCCCATCACACACTCCTGGGGTCAGACACAGAGTGAATCTCCCTCCACGCCGTCCCATCACACACTCCCGGGGTCAGACACAGAGTGAATCTCCCTCCGCCCCGTCCCATCACACACTCCCGGGGTCAGACACAGAGTGAATCTCCCTCCGCCCCGTCCCATCACACACTCCCGGGGTCAGACACAGAGTGAATCTCCCTCCGCCCCGTCCCATCACACACTCCCGGGGTCAGACACAGAGTGAATCTCCCTCCACACCGTCCCATCACACACTCCCGGGGTCAGACACAGAGTGAAGCTGCCTCCACACCGTCCCATCACACACTCCCGGGGTCAGACACAGAGTGAATCTCCCTCCACACCATCCCATCACACACTCCCGGGGTCAGAGACAGAGTGAAGCTCCCTCCACACCGTCCCATCGCACACTCCCGGGGTCAGACACAGAGTGAAACTCCCTCTACACTGTCCCATCACACACTACTGGGGTCAGACACAGAGTGAAACTCCCTCCATACCGTCCCATCACACACTACCGGGGTCAGACACAAGAGTGAATCTCCCTCCCCACCGTCACATCACACACTCCCGGGGTCAGACTCAGAGTGAATCCCCCTCCACACCGTCCCATCACACAATCCCGGGGTCAGACACAGAGTGAATCTCCCTCCACACCGTCCCATCACACACTACCGGGGTCAGACACAGAGTGAATCTCCCTCCGCACCGTCCCATCACACACTCCCGGGGTCAGACACAGAGTGAATCTCCCTCCGCACCGTCCCATCACACACTCCCGGGGTCAAACACAGAGTGAATCTCCCTCCGCACCGTCCCATCACACACTCCCGGGGTCAGACACAGAGTGAATCTCCCTCCGCACCGTCCCATCACACACTCCCGGGGTCAGACACAGAGTGAAACTCCTTCCACACCGTCCCATCACACACTCCCGGGGTCAGACACAGAGTGAATCTCCCTCCACACCGTCCCATCACACACTCCCGGGGTCAGACACAGAGTGAATCTCCCTCCGCCCCGTCCCATCACACACTCCCGGGGTCAGACACAGAGTGAATCTCCCTCCACGCCGTCCCATCACACACTCCCGGGGTCAGACACAGAGTGAATCTCCCTCCACGCCGTCCCATCACACACTCCCGGGGTCAGACACAGAGTGAATCTCCCTCCACGCCGTCCCATCACACACTCCCGGGGTCAGACACAGAGTGAATCTCCCTCCACGCCGTCCCATCACACACTCCCGGGGTCAGACACAGAGTGAATCTCCCTCCGCCCCGTCCCATCACACACTCCCGGGGTCAGACACAGAGTGAATCTCCCTCCACGCCGTCCCATCACACACTCCCGGGGTCAGACACAGAGTGAATCTCCCTCCACGCCGTCCCATCACACACTCCCGGGGTCAGACACAGAGTGAATCTCCCTCCACGCCGTCCCATCACACACTCCCGGGGTCAGACACAGAGTGAATCTCCCTCCACACCGTCCCATCACACACTCCCGGGGTCAGACACAGAGTGAATCTCCCTCCGCCCCGTCCCATCACACACTCCCGGGGTCAGACACAGAGTGAATCTCCCTCCGCCCCGTCCCATCACACACTCCCGGGGTCAGACACAGAGTGAATCTCCCTCCGCCCCGTCCCATCACACACTCCCGGGGTCAGACACAGAGTGAATCTCCCTCCACACCGTCCCATCACACACTCCCGGGGTCAGACACAGAGTGAAGCTGCCTCCACACCGTCCCATCACACACTCCCGGGGTCAGACACAGAGTGAAGCCCCCTCCACACCGTCCCATCACACACTCCCGGGGTCAGACACAGAGTGAATCTCCCTCCACACCATCCCATCACACACTCCCGGGGTCAGAGACAGAGTGAAGCTCCCTCCACACCGTCCCATCGCACACTCCCGGGGTCAGACACAGAGTGAAACTCCCTCTACACTGTCCCATCGCACACTCCTGGGGTCAGACACAGAGTGAAACTCCCTCCATACCGTCCCATCACACACTACCGGGGTCAGACACAAGAGTGAATCTCCCTCCCCACCGTCACATCACACACTCCCGGGGTCAGACTCAGAGTGAATCCCCCTCCACACCGTCCCATCACACACTCCCGGGGTCAGACACAGAGTGAAGCTGCCTCCACACCGTCCCATCACACACTCCCGGGGTCAGACACAGAGTGAAGCCCCCTCCACACCGTCCCATCACACACTCCCGGGGTCAGACACAGAGTGAATCTCCCTCCACACCATCCCATCACACACTCCCGGGGTCAGAGACAGAGTGAAGCTCCCTCCACACCGTCCCATCGCACACTCCCGGGGTCAGACACAGAGTGAAACTCCCTCCATACCGTCCCATCACACACTACCGGGGTCAGACACAAGAGTGAATCTCCCTCCCCACCGTCACATCACACACTCCCGGGGTCAGACTCAGAGTGAATCCCCCTCCACACCGTCCCATCACACAATCCCGGGGTCAGACACAGAGTGAATCTCCCTCCACACCGTCCCATCACACACTACCGGGGTCAGACACAGAGTGAATCTCCCTCCGCACCGTCCCATCACACACTCCCGGGGTCAGACACAGAGTGAATCTCCCTCCGCACCGTCCCATCACACACTCCCGGGGTCAGACACAGAGTGAATCTCCCTCCGCACCGTCCCATCACACACTCCCGGGGTCAGACACAGAGTGAATCTCCCTCCGCACCGTCCCATCACACACTCCCGGGGTCAGACACAGAGTGAAACTCCTTCCACACCGTCCCATCACACACTCCCGGGGTCAGACACAGAGTGAATCTCCCTCCACACCGTCCCATCACACACTCCCGGGGTCAGACACAGAGTGAATCTCCCTCCGCCCCGTCCCATCACACACTCCCGGGGTCAGACACAGAGTGAATCTCCCTCCGCCCCGTCCCATCACACACTCCCGGGGTCAGACACAGAGTGAATCTCCCTCCACGCCGTCCCATCACACACTCCCGGGGTCAGACACAGAGTGAATCTCCCTCCACGCCGTCCCATCACACACTCCCGGGGTCAGACACAGAGTGAATCTCCCTCCGCCACGTCCCATCACACACTCCCGGGGTCAGACACAGAGTGAATCTCCCTCCACACCGTCCCATCACACACTCCCGGGGTCAGACACAGAGTGAATCTCCCTCCACACCGTCCCATCACACACTCCCGGGGTCAGACACAGAGTGAAGCTGCCTCCATACCGTCCCATCACACACTCCCGGGGTCAGACACAGAGTGAATCTCCCTCCACACCGTCCCATCACACACTCCCGGGGTCAGACACAGAGTGAATCTCCCTCCACACCGTCCCATCACACACTCCCGGGGTCAGACACGGAGTGAATCTCCCTCCACACCGTCCCAGCACACACTCCCGGGGTCAGACACGGAGTGAATCTCGTTCCACACCATCCCATCACACACTCCCGGGGTCAGACACGGAGTGAATCTCCCTCCACACCGTCCCATCACACACTCCCGGGGTCAGACACAGAGTGAATCTCCCTCCTCACCGCCCCGTCACACACTCCCGGGGTCAAACACAGAGTGAATCTCCCTCCACACCGTCCCATCACACACTCCCGGGGTCAGACACAGAGTGAATCTCCCACAGCACCGTCCCGTCACACACTCCCGGGGTCAGACACAGAGTGAAGCTCCCTCCACACCGTCCCGTCACACACTCCCGGGGTCAGACACAGAGTGAATCTCCCTCCGCACCGTCCCATCACACACTCCCGGGGTCAGACACAGAGTGAATCTCCCTCCTCACGGTCCCATCACACAGTCCCGGGGTCAGACACAGAGTGAAGCTCCCTCCACACCGTCCCATCACACACTCCCGGGGTCAGACACAGAGTGAAGCTCCCTCCACACCGTCCCATCACACACTCCCGGGGTCAGACACAGAGTGAATCTCCCTCCACACCGTCCCATCACACACTCCCGGGGTCAGACACAGAGTGAATCTCCCTCCGCCCCGTCCCATCACACACTCCCGGGGTCAGACACAGAGTGAATCTCCCTCCGCGCCGTCCCATCACACACTCCCGGGGTCAGACACAGAGTGAATCTCCCTCCACGCCGTCCCATCACACACTCCCGGGGTCAGACACAGAGTGAATCTCCCTCCGCTCCGTCCCATCACACACTCCCGGGGTCAGACACAGAGTGAA
Source organism: Hemitrygon akajei (assembly GCF_048418815.1). Classification (NCBI taxonomy): domain Eukaryota; kingdom Metazoa; phylum Chordata; class Chondrichthyes; order Myliobatiformes; family Dasyatidae; genus Hemitrygon; species Hemitrygon akajei. The sequence continues at coordinate 722,096 of NW_027331958.1, forward strand.
TCTCCCTCCGCCCCGTCCCATCACACACTCCCGGGGTCAGACACAGAGTGAATCTCCCTCCACGCCGTCCCATCACACACTCCCGGGGTCAGACACAGAGTGAATCTCCCTCCACGCCGTCCCATCACACACTCCCGGGGTCAGACACAGAGTGAATCTCCCTCCACGCCGTCCCATCACACACTCCCGGGGTCAGACACAGAGTGAATCTCCCTCCACGCCGTCCCATCACACACTCCCGGGGTCAGACACAGAGTGAATCTCCCTCCGCCCCGTCCCATCACACACTCCCGGGGTCAGACACAGAGTGAATCTCCCTCCGCCCCGTCCCATCACACACTCCCGGGGTCAGACACAGAGTGAATCTCCCTCCGCCCCGTCCCATCACACACTCCCGGGGTCAGACACAGAGTGAATCTCCCTCCACACCGTCCCATCACACACTCCCGGGGTCAGACACAGAGTGAATCCCCCTCCACACCGTCCCATCACACAATCCCGGGGTCAGACACAGAGTGAATCTCCCTCCACACCGTCCCATCACACACTCCCGGGGTCAGACACAGAGTGAATCTCCCTCCACACCATCCCATCACACACTCCCGGGGTCAGAGACAGAGTGAAGCTCCCTCCACACCGTCCCATCGCACACTCCCGGGGTCAGACACAGAGTGAAACTCCCTCTACACTGTCCCATCACACACTACTGGGGTCAGACACAGAGTGAAACTCCCTCCATACCGTCCCATCACACACTACCGGGGTCAGACACAAGAGTGAATCTCCCTCCCCACCGTCACATCACACACTCCCGGGGTCAGACTCAGAGTGAATCCCCCTCCACACCGTCCCATCACACAATCCCGGGGTCAGACACAGAGTGAATCTCCCTCCACACCGTCCCATCGCACACTACCGGGGTCAGACATAGAGTGAATCTCCCTCCGCACCGTCCCATCACACACTCCCGGGGTCAGACACAGAGTGAATCTCCCTCCGCACCGTCCCATCACACACTCCCGGGGTCAGACACAGAGTGAATCTCCCTCCACGCCGTCCCATCACACACTCCCGGGGTCAGACACAGAGTGAATCTCCCTCCACGCCGTCCCATCACACACTCCCGGGGTCAGACACAGAGTGAATCTCCCTCCACGCCGTCCCATCACACACTCCCGGGGTCAGACACAGAGTGAATCTCCCTCCACGCCGTCCCATCACACACTCCCGGGGTCAGACACAGAGTGAATCTCCCTCCACGCCGTCCCATCACACACTCCCGGGGTCAGACACAGAGTGAATCTCCCTCCGCCCCGTCCCATCACACACTCCCGGGGTCAGACACAGAGTGAATCTCCCTCCACGCCGTCCCATCACACACTCCCGGGGTCAGACACAGAGTGAATCTCCCTCCACGCCGTCCCATCACACACTCCCGGGGTCAGACACAGAGTGAATCTCCCTCCACGCCGTCCCATCACACACTCCCGGGGTCAGACACAGAGTGAATCTCCCTCCACGCCGTCCCATCACACACTCCCGGGGTCAGACACAGAGTGAATCTCCCTCCGCCCCGTCCCATCACACACTCCCGGGGTCAGACACAGAGTGAATCTCCCTCCGCCCCGTCCCATCACACACTCCCGGGGTCAGACACAGAGTGAATCTCCCTCCGCCCCGTCCCATCACACACTCCCGGGGTCAGACACAGAGTGAATCTCCCTCCGCCCCGTCCCATCACACACTCCCGGGGTCAGACACAGAGTGAAGCTGCCTCCACACCGTCCCATCACACACTCCCGGGGTCAGACACAGAGTGAAGCCCCCTCCACACCGTCCCATCACACACTCCCGGGGTCAGACACAGAGTGAATCTCCCTCCACACCATCCCATCACACACTCCCGGGGTCAGAGACAGAGTGAAGCTCCCTCCACACCGTCCCATCGCACACTCCCGGGGTCAGACACAGAGTGAAACTCCCTCTACACTGTCCCATCGCACACTCCTGGGGTCAGACACAGAGTGAAACTCCCTCCATACCGTCCCATCACACACTACCGGGGTCAGACACAAGAGTGAATCTCCCTCCGCACCGTCCCATCACACACTCCCGGGGTCAGACACAGAGTGAATCTCCCTCCGCACCGTCCCATCACACACTCCCGGGGTCAGACACAGAGTGAATCTCCCTCCGCACCGTCCCATCACACACTCCCGGGGTCAGACACAGAGTGAATCTCCCTCCGCACCGTCCCATCACACACTCCCGGGGTCAGACACAGAGTGAAACTCCTTCCACACCGTCCCATCACACACTCCCGGGGTCAGACACAGAGTGAATCTCCCTCCACACCGTCCCATCACACACTCCCGGGGTCAGACACAGAGTGAATCTCCCTCCGCCCCGTCCCATCACACACTCCCGGGGTCAGACACAGAGTGAATCTCCCTCCGCCCCGTCCCATCACACACTCCCGGGGTCAGACACAGAGTGAATCTCCCTCCACGCCGTCCCATCACACACTCCCGGGGTCAGACACAGAGTGAATCTCCCTCCACGCCGTCCCATCACACACTCCCGGGGTCAGACACAGAGTGAATCTCCCTCCGCCACGTCCCATCACACACTCCCGGGGTCAGACACAGAGTGAATCTCCCTCCACACCGTCCCATCACACACTCCCGGGGTCAGACACAGAGTGAATCTCCCTCCACACCGTCCCATCACACACTCCCGGGGTCAGACACAGAGTGAAGCTGCCTCCATACCGTCCCATCACACACTCCCGGGGTCAGACACAGAGTGAATCTCCCTCCACACCGTCCCATCACACACTCCCGGGGTCAGACACAGAGTGAATCTCCCTCCACACCGTCCCATCACACACTCGCGGGGTCAGACACGGAGTGAATCTCCCTCCACACCGTCCCAGCACACACTCCCGGGGTCAGACACGGAGTGAATCTCCCTCCACACCATCCCATCACACACTCCCGGGGTCAGACACGGAGTGAATCTCCCTCCACACCGTCCCATCACACACTCCCGGGGTCAGACACAGAGTGAATCTCCCTCCTCACCGCCCCGTCACACACTCCCGGGGTCAAACACAGAGTGAATCTCCCTCCACACCGTCCCATCACACACTCCCGGGGTCAGACACAGAGTGAATCTCCCACCGCACCGTCCCGTCACACACTCCCGGGGTCAGACACAGAGTGAAGCTCCCTCCACACCGTCCCGTCACACACTCCCGGGGTCAGACACAGAGTGAATCTCCCTCCGCACCGTCCCATCACACACTCCCGGGGTCAGACACAGAGTGAATCTCCCTCCTCACGGTCCCATCACACAGTCCCGTGGTCAGACACAGAGTGAAGCTCCCTCCACACCGTCCCATCACACACTCCCGGGGTCAGACACAGAGTGAAGCTCCCTCCACACCGTCCCATCACACACTCCCGGGGTCAGACACAGAGTGAATCTCCCTCCACACCGTCCCATCACACACTCCCGGGGTCAGACACAGAGTGAATCTCCCTCCGCCCCGTCCCATCACACACTCCCGGGGTCAGACACAGAGTGAATCTCCCTCCGCGCCGTCCCATCACACACTCCCGGGGTCAGACACAGAGTGAATCTCCCTCCACGCCGTCCCATCACACACTCCCGGGGTCAGACACAGAGTGAATCTCCCTCCGCCCCGTCCCATCACACACTCCCGGGGTCAGACACAGAGTGAATCTCCCTCCGCCCCGTCCCATCACACAGTCCCGGGGTCAGACACAGAGTGAATCTCCCTCCGCCCCGTCCCATCACACACTCCCGGGGTCAGACACAGAGTGAATCTCCCTCCACGCCGTCCCATCACACACTCCCGGGGTCAGACACAGAGGGAAGCTCCCTCCACACCGTCCCATCACACACTCCCGGGGTCAGACACAGAGTGAATCTCCCTCCACACCGTCCCATCACACACTCCCGGGGTCAGACACAGAGTGAAGCCCCCTCCACACCGTCCCATCACACACTCCCGGGGTCAGACACAGAGTGAATCTCCCTCCACACCATCCCATCACACACTCCCGGGGTCAGAGACAGAGTGAAGCTCCCTCCACACCGTCCCATCGCACACTCCCGGGGTCAGACACAGAGTGAAACTCCCACCGCACCGTCCCGTCACACACTCCCGGGGTCAGACACAGAGTGAATCTCCCTCCGCCCCATCCCATCACACACTCCCGGGGTCAGACACAGAGTGAATCTCCCTCCGCACCGTCCCATCACACACTCCCGGGGTCAGACACAGAGTGAATCTCCCTCCGCACCGTCCCATCACACACTCCCGGGGTCAGACACAGAGTGAATCTCCTTCCACACCGTCCCATCACACACTCCCGGGGTCAGACACAGAGTGAAACTCCTTCCACACCGTCCCATCACACACTCCCGGGGTCAGACACAGAGTGAATCTCCCTCCGCCCCGTCCCATCACACACTCCCGGGGTCAGACACAGAGTGAATCTCCCTCCACACCGTCCCATCACACACTCCCGGGGTCAGACACGGAGTGAATCTCCCTCCACACCGTCCCAGCACACACTCCCGGGGTCAGACACGGAGTGAATCTCCCTCCGCCCCATCCCATCACACACTCCCGGGGTCAGACACAGAGTGAATCTCCCTCCACGCCGTCCCATCACACACTACCGGGGTCAGACACAGAGTGAATCTCCCTCCGCACCGTCCCATCACACACTCCCGGGGTCAGACACAGAGTGAATCTCCCTCCACACCGTCCCATCACACACTCCCGGGGTCAGACACAGAGTGAAGCCCCCTCCACACCGTCCCATCACACACTCCCGGGGTCAGACACAGAGTGAATCTCCCTCCACACCATCCCATCACACACTCCCGGGGTCAGAGACAGAGTGAAGCTCCCTCCACACCGTCCCATCGCACACTCCCGGGGTCAGACACAGAGTGAAACTCCCTCTACACTGTCCCATCACACACTCCTGGGGTCAGACACAGAGTGAAACTCCCACCGCACCGTCCCGTCACACACTCCCGGGGTCAGACACAGAGTGAATCTCCCTCCGCCCCATCCCATCACACACTCCCGGGGTCAGACACAGAGTGAATCTCCCTCCACGCCGTCCCATCACACACTACCGGGGTCAGACACAGAGTGAATCTCCCTCCGCACCGTCCCATCACACACTCCCGGGGTCAGACACAGAGTGAATCTCCCTCCGCCCCATCCCATCACACACTCCCGGGGTCAGACACAGAGTGAAGCTCCCTCCACACCGTCCCATCGCACACTCCCGGGGTCAGACACAGAGTGAAACTCCCTCTACACTGTCCCATCACACACTCCCGGGGTCAGACACAGAGTGAATCTCCCTCCGCACCGTCCCATCACACACTCCCGGGGTCAGACACAGAGTGAATCTCCCTCCACACGGTCCCATCACACAGTCCCGGGGTCAGACACAGAGTGAAGCTCCCTCCACACCGTCCCATCACACACTCCCGGGGTCAGACACAGAGTGAAGCTCCCTCCACACCGTCCCATCACACACTCCCGGGGTCAGACACAGAGTGAATCTCCCTCCACACCGTCCCATCACACACTCCCGGGGTCAGACACAGAGTGAATCTCCCTCCGCCCCGTCCCATCACACACTCCCGGGGTCAGACACAGAGTGAATCTCCCTCCGCGCCGTCCCATCACACACTCCCGGGGTCAGACACAGAGTGAATCTCCCTCCGCCCCGTCCCATCACACACTCCTGGGGTCAGACACAGAGTGAATCTCCCTCCGCCCAGTCCCATCACACACTCCCGGGGTCAGACACAGAGTGAATCTCCCTCCGCCCCGTCCCATCACACACTCCCGGGGTCAGACACAGAGTGAATCTCCCTCCACGCCGTCCCATCACACACTCCCGGGGTCAGACACAGAGGGAAGCTCCCTCCACACCGTCCCATCACACACTCCCGGGGTCAGACACAGAGTGAATCTCCCTCCACACCGTCCCATCACACACTCCCGGGGTCAGACACAGAGTGAAGCCCCCTCCACACCGTCCCATCACACACTCCCGGGGTCAGACACAGAGTGAATCTCCCTCCACACCATCCCATCACACACTCCCGGGGTCAGAGACAGAGTGAAGCTCCCTCCACACCGTCCCATCGCACACTCCCGGGGTCATACACAGAGTGAAACTCCCTCTACACTGTCCCATCACACACTCCTGGGGTCAGACACAGAGTGAAACTCCCACCGCACCGTCCCGTCACACACTCCCGGGGTCAGACACAGAGTGAATCTCCCTCCGCCCCGTCCCATCACACACTCCCGGGGTCAGACACAGAGTGAATCTCCCTCCGCCCCGTCCCATCACACACTCCCGGGGTCAGACACAGAGTGAATCTCCCTCCACGCCGTCCCATCACACACTCCCGGGGTCAGACACAGAGTGAAGCTCCCTCCACACCGTCCCATCACACACTCCCGGGGTCAGACATAGAGTGAATCTCCCTCCACACCGTCCCATCACACACTCCCGGGGTCAGACACAGAGTGAAGCCCCCTCCACACCGTCCCATCACACACTCCCGGGGTCAGACACAGAGTGAATCTCCCTCCACACCATCCCATCACACACTCCCGGGGTCAGAGACAGAGTGAAGCTCCCTCCACACCGTCCCATCGCACACTCCCGGGGTCAGACACAGAGTGAAACTCCCTCTACACTGTCCCATCACACACTCCTGGGGTCAGACACAGAGTGAAACTCCCACCGCACCGTCCCGTCACACACTCCCGGGGTCAGACACAGAGTGAATCTCCCTCCGCCCCGTCCCATCACACACTCCCGGGGTCAGACACAGAGTGAATCTCCCTCCACGCCGTCCCATCACACACTACCGGGGTCAGACACAGAGTGAATCTCCCTCCGCACCGTCCCATCACACACTCCCGGGGTCAGACACAGAGTGAATCTCCCTCCGCACCGTCCCATCACACACTCCCGGGGTCAGACACAGAGTGAATCTCCCTCCGCACCGTCCCGTCACACACTCCCGGGGTCAGACACAGAGTGAATCTCCCTCCGCACCGTCCCATCACACACTCCCGGGGTCAGACACAGAGTGAATCTCCCTCCGCACCGTCCCATCACACACTCCCGGGGTCAGACACAGAGTGAATCTCCCTCCGCACCGTCCCGTCACACACTCCCGGGGTCAGACACAGAGTGAATCTCCCTCCGCACCGTCCCATCACACACTCCCGGGGTCAGACACAGAGTGAATCTCCCTCCAAACCGTCCCATCACACACTCCCGGGGTCAGACACAGAGTGAACCCCCTCCACACCGTCCCATCACACACTCCCGGGGTCAGACACAGAGTGAATCTCCCTCCACACCATCCCATCACACACTCCCGGGGTCAGAGACAGAGTGAAGCTCCCTCCACACCGTCCCATCGCACACTCCCGGGGTCAGACACAGAGTGAAACTCCCTCTACACCGTCCCATCACACACTCCCGGGGTCAGACACAGAGTGAAACTCCCACCGCACCGTCCCGTCACACACTCCCGGGGTCAGACACAGAGTGAATCTCCCTCCGCCCCGTCCCATCACACACTCCCGGGGTCAGACACAGAGTGAATCTCCCTCCACGCCGTCCCATCACACACTACCGGGGTCAGACACAGAGTGAATCTCCCTCCGCACCGTCCCATCACACACTCCCGGGGTCAGACACAGAGTGAATCTCCCTCCGCACCGTCCCATCACACACTCCCGGGGTCAGACACAGAGTGAATCTCCCTCCGCACCGTCCCGTCACACACTCCCGGGGTCAGACACAGAGTGAATCTCCCTCCGCACCGTCCCGTCACACACTCCCGGGGTCAGACACAGAGTGAATCTCCCTCCGCACCGTCCCATCACACGCTCCCGGGGTCAGACACAGAGTGAAACTCCTTCCGCACCGTCCCATCACACACTCCCGGGGTCAGACACAGAGTGAATCTCCCTCCACACCGTCCCATCACACACTCCCGGGGTCAGACACAGAGTGAATCTCCCTCCGCCCCGTCCCATCACACACTCCCGGGGTCAGACACAGAGTGAATCTCCCTCCACGCCGTCCCATCACACACTCCCGGGGTCAGACACAGAGTGAATCTCCCTCCACACCGTTCCATCACACACTCCCGGGGTCAGATACAGAGTGAATCTCCCTCCGCCCCGTCCCATCACACACTCCCGGGGTCAGACACAGAGTGAATCTCCCTCCGCCCCGTCCCATCACACACTCCCGGGGTCAGACACAGAGTGAATCTCCCTCCACACCGTCCCATCACACACTCCCGGGGTGAGACACAGAGTGAAGCTGCCTCCATACCGTCCCATCACACACTCCCGGGGTCAGACACAGAGTGAATCTCCCTCCACACCGTCCCATCACACACTCCCGGGGTCAGACACGGAGTGAATCTCCCTCCACACCGTCCCATCACACACTCCCGGGGTCAGACACGGAGTGAATCTCCCTCCACCCCGTCCCATCACACACTCCCGGGGTCAGACACAGAGTGAATCTCCCTCCTCACCGTCCCATCACACACTCCCGGGGTCAGACACAGAGTGAAGCTGCCTCCATACCGTCCCATCACACACTCCCGGAGTCAGACACAGAGTGAATCTCCCTCCACACCGTCCCATCACACACTCCCGGGGTCAGACACGGAGTGAATCTCCCTCCACACCATCCCATCACACACTCCCGGGGTCAGAGACAGAGTGAAGCTCCCTCCACACCGTCCCATCGCACACTCCCGGGGTCAGACACAGAGTGAAACTCCCTCTACACTGTCCCATCACACACTCCTGGGGTCAGACACAGAGTGAAACTCCCACCGCACCGTCCCGTCACACACTCCCGGGGTCAGACACAGAGTGAATCTCCCTCCGCCCCGTCCCATCACACACTCCCGGGGTCAGACACAGAGTGAATCTCCCTCCACGCCGTCCCATCACACACTACCGGGGTCAGACACAGAGTGAATCTCCCTCCGCACCGTCCCATCACACACTCCCGGGGTCAGACACAGAGTGAATCTCCCTCCGCACCGTCCCATCACACACTCCCGGGGTCAGACACAGAGTGAATCTCCCTCCGCACCGTCCCGTCACACACTCCCGGGGTCAGACACAGAGTGAATCTCCCTCCGCACCGTCCCATCACACACTCCCGGGGTCAGACACAGAGTGAAACTCCTTCCACACCGTCCCATCACACACTCCCGGGGTCAGACACAGAGTGAATCTCCCTCCACACCGTCCCATCACACACTCCCGGGGTCAGACACAGAGTGAATCTCCCTCCGCCCCGTCCCATCACACACTCCCGGGGTCAGACACAGAGTGAATCTCCCTCCACGCCGTCCCATCACACACTCCCGGGGTCAGACACAGAGTGAAGCTCCCTCCACACCGTCCCATCACACACTCCCGGGGTCAGACACAGAGTGAATCTCCCTCCACACCGTCCCATCACACACTCCCGGGGTCAGACACAGAGTGAAGCCCCCTCCACACCGTCCCATCACACACTCCCGGGGTCAGACACAGAGTGAATCTCCCTCCACACCATCCCATCACACACTCCCGGGGTCAGAGACAGAGTGAAGCTCCCTCCACACCGTCCCATCGCACACTCCCGGGGTCAGACACAGAGTGAATCACCCTCCACACCGTCCCATCACACACTCCCGGGGTGAGACACAGAGTGAAGCTGCCTCCATACCGTCCCATCACACACTCCCGGGGTCAGACACAGAGTGAATCTCCCTCCACACCGTCCCATCACACACTCCCGGGGTCAGACACGGAGTGAATCTCCCTCCACACCGTCCCATCACACACTCCCGGGGTCAGACACGGAGTGAATCTCCCTCCGCCCCGTCCCATCACACACTCCCGGGGTCAGACACAGAGTGAATCTCCCTCCACACCGTCCCATCACACACTCCCGGGGTCAGACACAGAGTGAAGCTGCCTCCATACCGTCCCATCACACACTCCCGGGGTCAGACACAGAGTGAATCTCCCTCCGCGCCGTCCCATCACACACTCCCGGGGTCAGACACAGAGTGAATCTCCCTCCGCCCCGTCCCATCACACACTCCTGGGGTCAGACACAGAGTGAATCTCCCTCCGCCCAGTCCCATCACACACTCCCGGGGTCAGACACAGAGTGAATCTCCCTCCGCCCCGTCCCATCACACACTCCCGGGGTCAGACACAGAGTGAATCTCCCTCCACGCCGTCCCATCACACACTCCCGGGGTCAGACACAGAGGGAAGCTCCCTCCACACCGTCCCATCACACACTCCCGGGGTCAGACACAGAGTGAATCTCCCTCCACACCGTCCCATCACACACTCCCGGGGTCAGACACAGAGTGAAGCCCCCTCCACACCGTCCCATCACACACTCCCGGGGTCAGACACAGAGTGAATCTCCCTCCACACCATCCCATCACACACTCCCGGGGTCAGAGACAGAGTGAAGCTCCCTCCACACCGTCCCATCGCACACTCCCGGGGTCATACACAGAGTGAAACTCCCTCTACACTGTCCCATCACACACTCCTGGGGTCAGACACAGAGTGAAACTCCCACCGCACCGTCCCGTCACACACTCCCGGGGTCAGACACAGAGTGAATCTCCCTCCGCCCCGTCCCATCACACACTCCCGGGGTCAGACACAGAGTGAATCTCCCTCCGCCCCGTCCCATCACACACTCCCGGGGTCAGACACAGAGTGAATCTCCCTCCACGCCGTCCCATCACACACTCCCGGGGTCAGACACAGAGTGAAGCTCCCTCCACACCGTCCCATCACACACTCCCGGGGTCAGACATAGAGTGAATCTCCCTCCACACCGTCCCATCACACACTCCCGGGGTCAGACACAGAGTGAAGCCCCCTCCACACCGTCCCATCACACACTCCCGGGGTCAGACACAGAGTGAATCTCCCTCCACACCATCCCATCACACACTCCCGGGGTCAGAGACAGAGTGAAGCTCCCTCCACACCGTCCCATCGCACACTCCCGGGGTCAGACACAGAGTGAAACTCCCTCTACACTGTCCCATCACACACTCCTGGGGTCAGACACAGAGTGAAACTCCCACCGCACCGTCCCGTCACACACTCCCGGGGTCAGACACAGAGTGAATCTCCCTCCGCCCCGTCCCATCACACACTCCCGGGGTCAGACACAGAGTGAATCTCCCTCCACGCCGTCCCATCACACACTACCGGGGTCAGACACAGAGTGAATCTCCCTCCGCACCGTCCCATCACACACTCCCGGGGTCAGACACAGAGTGAATCTCCCTCCGCACCGTCCCATCACACACTCCCGGGGTCAGACACAGAGTGAATCTCCCTCCGCACCGTCCCGTCACACACTCCCGGGGTCAGACACAGAGTGAATCTCCCTCCGCACCGTCCCATCACACACTCCCGGGGTCAGACACAGAGTGAATCTCCCTCCGCACCGTCCCATCACACACTCCCGGGGTCAGACACAGAGTGAATCTCCCTCCGCACCGTCCCGTCACACACTCCCGGGGTCAGACACAGAGTGAATCTCCCTCCGCACCGTCCCATCACACACTCCCGGGGTCAGACACAGAGTGAATCTCCCTCCAAACCGTCCCATCACACACTCCCGGGGTCAGACACAGAGTGAACCCCCTCCACACCGTCCCATCACACACTCCCGGGGTCAGACACAGAGTGAATCTCCCTCCACACCATCCCATCACACACTCCCGGGGTCAGAGACAGAGTGAAGCTCCCTCCACACCGTCCCATCGCACACTCCCGGGGTCAGACACAGAGTGAAACTCCCTCTACACCGTCCCATCACACACTCCCGGGGTCAGACACAGAGTGAAACTCCCACCGCACCGTCCCGTCACACACTCCCGGGGTCAGACACAGAGTGAATCTCCCTCCGCCCCGTCCCATCACACACTCCCGGGGTCAGACACAGAGTGAATCTCCCTCCACGCCGTCCCATCACACACTACCGGGGTCAGACACAGAGTGAATCTCCCTCCGCACCGTCCCATCACACACTCCCGGGGTCAGACACAGAGTGAATCTCCCTCCGCACCGTCCCATCACACACTCCCGGGGTCAGACACAGAGTGAATCTCCCTCCGCACCGTCCCGTCACACACTCCCGGGGTCAGACACAGAGTGAATCTCCCTCCGCACCGTCCCGTCACACACTCCCGGGGTCAGACACAGAGTGAATCTCCCTCCGCACCGTCCCATCACACGCTCCCGGGGTCAGACACAGAGTGAAACTCCTTCCGCACCGTCCCATCACACACTCCCGGGGTCAGACACAGAGTGAATCTCCCTCCACACCGTCCCATCACACACTCCCGGGGTCAGACACAGAGTGAATCTCCCTCCGCCCCGTCCCATCACACACTCCCGGGGTCAGACACAGAGTGAATCTCCCTCCACGCCGTCCCATCACACACTCCCGGGGTCAGACACAGAGTGAATCTCCCTCCACACCGTTCCATCACACACTCCCGGGGTCAGATACAGAGTGAATCTCCCTCCGCCCCGTCCCATCACACACTCCCGGGGTCAGACACAGAGTGAATCTCCCTCCGCCCCGTCCCATCACACACTCCCGGGGTCAGACACAGAGTGAATCTCCCTCCACACCGTCCCATCACACACTCCCGGGGTCAGACACAGAGTGAATCTCCCTCCACGCCGTCCCATCACACACTCCCGGGGTCAGACACAGAGGGAAGCTCCCTCCACACCGTCCCATCACACACTCCCGGGGTCAGACACAGAGTGAATCTCCCTCCACACCGTCCCATCACACACTCCCGGGGTCAGACACAGAGTGAAGCCCCCTCCACACCGTCCCATCACACACTCCCGGGGTCAGACACAGAGTGAATCTCCCTCCACACCATCCCATCACACACTCCCGGGGTCAGAGACAGAGTGAAGCTCCCTCCACACCGTCCCATCGCACACTCCCGGGGTCATACACAGAGTGAAACTCCCTCTACACTGTCCCATCACACACTCCTGGGGTCAGACACAGAGTGAAACTCCCACCGCACCGTCCCGTCACACACTCCCGGGGTCAGACACAGAGTGAATCTCCCTCCGCCCCGTCCCATCACACACTCCCGGGGTCAGACACAGAGTGAATCTCCCTCCGCCCCGTCCCATCACACACTCCCGGGGTCAGACACAGAGTGAATCTCCCTCCACGCCGTCCCATCACACACTCCCGGGGTCAGACACAGAGTGAAGCTCCCTCCACACCGTCCCATCACACACTCCCGGGGTCAGACATAGAGTGAATCTCCCTCCACACCGTCCCATCACACACTCCCGGGGTCAGACACAGAGTGAAGCCCCCTCCACACCGTCCCATCACACACTCCCGGGGTCAGACACAGAGTGAATCTCCCTCCACACCATCCCATCACACACTCCCGGGGTCAGAGACAGAGTGAAGCTCCCTCCACACCGTCCCATCGCACACTCCCGGGGTCAGACACAGAGTGAAACTCCCTCTACACTGTCCCATCACACACTCCTGGGGTCAGACACAGAGTGAAACTCCCACCGCACCGTCCCGTCACACACTCCCGGGGTCAGACACAGAGTGAATCTCCCTCCGCCCCGTCCCATCACACACTCCCGGGGTCAGACACAGAGTGAATCTCCCTCCACGCCGTCCCATCACACACTACCGGGGTCAGACACAGAGTGAATCTCCCTCCGCACCGTCCCATCACACACTCCCGGGGTCAGACACAGAGTGAATCTCCCTCCGCACCGTCCCATCACACACTCCCGGGGTCAGACACAGAGTGAATCTCCCTCCGCACCGTCCCGTCACACACTCCCGGGGTCAGACACAGAGTGAATCTCCCTCCGCACCGTCCCATCACACACTCCCGGGGTCAGACACAGAGTGAATCTCCCTCCGCACCGTCCCATCACACACTCCCGGGGTCAGACACAGAGTGAATCTCCCTCCGCACCGTCCCGTCACACACTCCCGGGGTCAGACACAGAGTGAATCTCCCTCCGCACCGTCCCATCACACACTCCCGGGGTCAGACACAGAGTGAATCTCCCTCCAAACCGTCCCATCACACACTCCCGGGGTCAGACACAGAGTGAACCCCCTCCACACCGTCCCATCACACACTCCCGGGGTCAGACACAGAGTGAATCTCCCTCCACACCATCCCATCACACACTCCCGGGGTCAGAGACAGAGTGAAGCTCCCTCCACACCGTCCCATCGCACACTCCCGGGGTCAGACACAGAGTGAAACTCCCTCTACACCGTCCCATCACACACTCCCGGGGTCAGACACAGAGTGAAACTCCCACCGCACCGTCCCGTCACACACTCCCGGGGTCAGACACAGAGTGAATCTCCCTCCGCCCCGTCCCATCACACACTCCCGGGGTCAGACACAGAGTGAATCTCCCTCCACGCCGTCCCATCACACACTACCGGGGTCAGACACAGAGTGAATCTCCCTCCGCACCGTCCCATCACACACTCCCGGGGTCAGACACAGAGTGAATCTCCCTCCGCACCGTCCCATCACACACTCCCGGGGTCAGACACAGAGTGAATCTCCCTCCGCACCGTCCCGTCACACACTCCCGGGGTCAGACACAGAGTGAATCTCCCTCCGCACCGTCCCGTCACACACTCCCGGGGTCAGACACAGAGTGAATCTCCCTCCGCACCGTCCCATCACACGCTCCCGGGGTCAGACACAGAGTGAAACTCCTTCCGCACCGTCCCATCACACACTCCCGGGGTCAGACACAGAGTGAATCTCCCTCCACACCGTCCCATCACACACTCCCGGGGTCAGACACAGAGTGAATCTCCCTCCGCCCCGTCCCATCACACACTCCCGGGGTCAGACACAGAGTGAATCTCCCTCCACGCCGTCCCATCACACACTCCCGGGGTCAGACACAGAGTGAATCTCCCTCCACACCGTTCCATCACACACTCCCGGGGTCAGATACAGAGTGAATCTCCCTCCGCCCCGTCCCATCACACACTCCCGGGGTCAGACACAGAGTGAATCTCCCTCCGCCCCGTCCCATCACACACTCCCGGGGTCAGACACAGAGTGAATCTCCCTCCACACCGTCCCATCACACACTCCCGGGGTGAGACACAGAGTGAAGCTGCCTCCATACCGTCCCATCACACACTCCCGGGGTCAGACACAGAGTGAATCTCCCTCCACACCGTCCCATCACACACTCCCGGGGTCAGACACGGAGTGAATCTCCCTCCACACCGTCCCATCACACACTCCCGGGGTCAGACACGGAGTGAATCTCCCTCCACCCCGTCCCATCACACACTCCCGGGGTCAGACACAGAGTGAATCTCCCTCCTCACCGTCCCATCACACACTCCCGGGGTCAGACACAGAGTGAAGCTGCCTCCATACCGTCCCATCACACACTCCCGGAGTCAGACACAGAGTGAATCTCCCTCCACACCGTCCCATCACACACTCCCGGGGTCAGACACGGAGTGAATCTCCCTCCACACCATCCCATCACACACTCCCGGGGTCAGAGACAGAGTGAAGCTCCCTCCACACCGTCCCATCGCACACTCCCGGGGTCAGACACAGAGTGAAACTCCCTCTACACTGTCCCATCACACACTCCTGGGGTCAGACACAGAGTGAAACTCCCACCGCACCGTCCCGTCACACACTCCCGGGGTCAGACACAGAGTGAATCTCCCTCCGCCCCGTCCCATCACACACTCCCGGGGTCAGACACAGAGTGAATCTCCCTCCACGCCGTCCCATCACACACTACCGGGGTCAGACACAGAGTGAATCTCCCTCCGCACCGTCCCATCACACACTCCCGGGGTCAGACACAGAGTGAATCTCCCTCCGCACCGTCCCATCACACACTCCCGGGGTCAGACACAGAGTGAATCTCCCTCCGCACCGTCCCGTCACACACTCCCGGGGTCAGACACAGAGTGAATCTCCCTCCGCACCGTCCCATCACACACTCCCGGGGTCAGACACAGAGTGAAACTCCTTCCACACCGTCCCATCACACACTCCCGGGGTCAGACACAGAGTGAATCTCCCTCCACACCGTCCCATCACACACTCCCGGGGTCAGACACAGAGTGAATCTCCCTCCGCCCCGTCCCATCACACACTCCCGGGGTCAGACACAGAGTGAATCTCCCTCCACGCCGTCCCATCACACACTCCCGGGGTCAGACACAGAGTGAAGCTCCCTCCACACCGTCCCATCACACACTCCCGGGGTCAGACACAGAGTGAATCTCCCTCCACACCGTCCCATCACACACTCCCGGGGTCAGACACAGAGTGAAGCCCCCTCCACACCGTCCCATCACACACTCCCGGGGTCAGACACAGAGTGAATCTCCCTCCACACCATCCCATCACACACTCCCGGGGTCAGAGACAGAGTGAAGCTCCCTCCACACCGTCCCATCGCACACTCCCGGGGTCAGACACAGAGTGAATCACCCTCCACACCGTCCCATCACACACTCCCGGGGTGAGACACAGAGTGAAGCTGCCTCCATACCGTCCCATCACACACTCCCGGGGTCAGACACAGAGTGAATCTCCCTCCACACCGTCCCATCACACACTCCCGGGGTCAGACACGGAGTGAATCTCCCTCCACACCGTCCCATCACACACTCCCGGGGTCAGACACGGAGTGAATCTCCCTCCGCCCCGTCCCATCACACACTCCCGGGGTCAGACACAGAGTGAATCTCCCTCCACACCGTCCCATCACACACTCCCGGGGTCAGACACAGAGTGAAGCTGCCTCCATACCGTCCCATCACACACTCCCGGAGTCAGACACAGAGTGAATCTCCCTCCACACCGTCCCATCACACACTCCCGGGGTCAGACACGGAGTGAATCTCCCTCCACACCGTCCCATCACACACTCCCGGGGTCAGACACGGAGTGAATCTCCCTCCACACCATCCCATCACACACTCCCGGGGTCAGACACGGAGTGAATCTCCCTCCACACCGTCCCATCACACACTCCCGGGGTCAGACACAGAGTGAATCTCCCTCCTCACCGCCCCGTCACACACTCCCGGGGTCAAACACAGAGTGAATCTCCCTCCACACCGTCCCATCACACACTCCCGGGGTCAGACACAGAGTAAATCTCCCACCGCACCGTCCCGTCACACACTCCCGGGGTCAGACACAGAGTGAAGCTCCCTCCACACCGTCCCATCACACACTCCCGGGGTCAGATATAGAGTGAATCTCCCTCCACACCATCCCATAACACACTCCCGGGGTCAGAGACAGAGTGAAGCTCCCTCCACACCGTCCCATCGCACACTCCCGGGGTCAGACACAGAGTGAAACTCCCTCTACACTGTCCCATCACACACTCCTGGGGTCAGACACAGAGTGAAACTCCCTCCATACCGTCCCATCACACACTACCGGGGTCAGACACAAGAGTGAATCTCCCTCCCCACCGTCACATCACACACTCCCGGGTTCAGACTCAGAGTGAATCCCCCTCCACACCGTCCCATCACACAATCCCGGGGTCAGACACAGAGTGAATCTCCCTCCACACCGTCCCATCACACACTACCGGGGTCAGACACAGAGTGAATCTCCCTCCGCACCGTCCCATCACACACTCCCGGGGTCAGACACAGAGTGAATCTCCCTCCGCACCGTCCCATCACACACTCCCGGGGTCAGACACAGAGTGAATCTCCCTCCGCACCGTCCCATCACACACTCCCGGGGTCAGACACAGAGTGAATCTCCCTCCGCACCGTCCCATCACACACTCCCGGGGTCAGACACAGAGTGAAACTCCTTCCACACCGTCCCATCACACACTCCCGGGGTCAGACACAGAGTGAATCTCCCTCCACACCGTCCCATCACACACTCCCGGGGTCAGACACAGAGTGAATCTCCCTCCGCCCCGTCCCATCACACACTCCCGGGGTCAGACACAGAGTGAATCTCCCTCCACGCCGTCCCATCACACACTCCCGGGGTCAGACACAGAGTGAATCTCCCTCCACGCCGTCCCATCACACACTCCCGGGGTCAGACACAGAGTGAATCTCCCTCCACGCCGTCCCATCACACACTCCCGGGGTCAGACACAGAGTGAATCTCCCTCCACGCCGTCCCATCACACACTCCCGGGGTCAGACACAGAGTGAATCTCCCTCCGCCCCGTCCCATCACACACTCCCGGGGTCAGACACAGAGTGAATCTCCCTCCGCCCCGTCCCATCACACACTCCCGGGGTCAGACACAGAGTGAATCTCCCTCCGCCCCGTCCCATCACACACTCCCGGGGTCAGACACAGAGTGAATCTCCCTCCACACCGTCCCATCACACACTCCCGGGGTCAGACACAGAGTGAAGCTGCCTCCACACCGTCCCATCACACACTCCCGGGGTCAGAGACAGAGTGAAGCTCCCTCCACACCGTCCCATCGCACACTCCCGGGGTCAGACACAGAGTGAAACTCCCTCTACACTGTCCCATCACACACTACTGGGGTCAGACACAGAGTGAAACTCCCTCCATACCGTCCCATCACACACTACCGGGGTCAGACACAAGAGTGAATCTCCCTCCCCACCGTCACATCACACACTCCCGGGGTCAGACTCAGAGTGAATCCCCCTCCACACCGTCCCATCACACAATCCCGGGGTCAGACACAGAGTGAATCTCCCTCCACACCGTCCCATCACACACTACCGGGGTCAGACACAGAGTGAATCTCCCTCCGTACCGTCCCATCACACACTCCCGGGGTCAGACACAGAGTGAATCTCCCTCCGCACCGTCCCATCACACACTCCCGGGGTCAGACACAGAGTGAATCTCCCTCCGCACCGTCCCATCACACACTCCCGGGGTCAGACACAGAGTGAATCTCCCTCCGCACCGTCCCATCACACACTCCCGGGGTCAGACACAGAGTGAAACTCCTTCCACACCGTCCCATCACACACTCCCGGGGTCAGACACAGAGTGAATCTCCCTCCACACCGTCCCATCACACACTCCCGGGGTCAGACACGGAGTGAATCTCCCTCCACACCGTCCCATCACACACTCCCGGGGTCAGACACGGAGTGAATCTCCCTCCGCCCCGTCCCATCACACACTCCCGGGGTCAGACACAGAGTGAATCTCCCTCCACACCGTCCCATCACACACTCCCGGGGTCAGACACAGAGTGAAGCTACCTCCATACCGTCCCATCACACACTCCCGGAGTCAGACACAGAGTGAATCTCCCTCCACACCGTCCCATCACACACTCCCGGGGTCAGACACGGAGTGAATCTCCCTCCACACCGTCCCATCACACACTCCCGGGGTCAGACACGGAGTGAATCTCCCTCCACACCATCCCATCACACACTCCCGGGGTCAGACACGGAGTGAATCTCCCTCCACACCGTCCCATCACACACTCCCGGGGTCAGACACAGAGTGAATCTCCCTCCTCACCGCCCCGTCACACACTCCCGGGGTCAAACACAGAGTGAATCTCCCTCCACACCGTCCCATCACACACTCCCGGGGTCAGACACAGAGTAAATCTCCCACCGCACCGTCCCGTCACACACTCCCGGGGTCAGACACAGAGTGAAGCTCCCTCCACACCGTCCCATCACACACTCCCGGGGTCAGATACAGAGTGAATCTCCCTCCACACCATCCCATAACACACTCCCGGGGTCAGAGACAGAGTGAAGCTCCCTCCACACCGTCCCATCGCACACTCCCGGGGTCAGACACAGAGTGAAACTCCCTCTACACTGTCCCATCACACACTCCTGGGGTCAGACACAGAGTGAAACTCCCTCCATACCGTCCCATCACACACTACCGGGGTCAGACACAAGAGTGAATCTCCCTCCCCACCGTCACATCACACACTCCCGGGTTCAGACTCAGAGTGAATCCCCCTCCACACCGTCCCATCACACAATCCCGGGGTCAGACACAGAGTGAATCTCCCTCCACACCGTCCCATCACACACTACCGGGGTCAGACACAGAGTGAATCTCCCTCCGCACCGTCCCATCACACACTCCCGGGGTCAGACACAGAGTGAATCTCCCTCCGCACCGTCCCATCACACACTCCCGGGGTCAGACACAGAGTGAATCTCCCTCCGCACCGTCCCATCACACACTCCCGGGGTCAGACACAGAGTGAATCTCCCTCCGCACCGTCCCATCACACACTCCCGGGGTCAGACACAGAGTGAAACTCCTTCCACACCGTCCCATCACACACTCCCGGGGTCAGACACAGAGTGAATCTCCCTCCACACCGTCCCATCACACACTCCCGGGGTCAGACACAGAGTGAATCTCCCTCCGCCCCGTCCCATCACACACTCCCGGGGTCAGACACAGAGTGAATCTCCCTCCACGCCGTCCCATCACACACTCCCGGGGTCAGACACAGAGTGAATCTCCCTCCACGCCGTCCCATCACACACTCCCGGGGTCAGACACAGAGTGAATCTCCCTCCACGCCGTCCCATCACACACTCCCGGGGTCAGACACAGAGTGAATCTCCCTCCACGCCGTCCCATCACACACTCCCGGGGTCAGACACAGAGTGAATCTCCCTCCGCCCCGTCCCATCACACACTCCCGGGGTCAGACACAGAGTGAATCTCCCTCCGCCCCGTCCCATCACACACTCCCGGGGTCAGACACAGAGTGAATCTCCCTCCGCCCCGTCCCATCACACACTCCCGGGGTCAGACACAGAGTGAATCTCCCTCCACACCGTCCCATCACACACTCCCGGGGTCAGACACAGAGTGAAGCTGCCTCCACACCGTCCCATCACACACTCCCGGGGTCAGAGACAGAGTGAAGCTCCCTCCACACCGTCCCATCGCACACTCCCGGGGTCAGACACAGAGTGAAACTCCCTCTACACTGTCCCATCACACACTACTGGGGTCAGACACAGAGTGAAACTCCCTCCATACCGTCCCATCACACACTACCGGGGTCAGACACAAGAGTGAATCTCCCTCCCCACCGTCACATCACACACTCCCGGGGTCAGACTCAGAGTGAATCCCCCTCCACACCGTCCCATCACACAATCCCGGGGTCAGACACAGAGTGAATCTCCCTCCACACCGTCCCATCACACACTACCGGGGTCAGACACAGAGTGAATCTCCCTCCGCACCGTCCCATCACACACTCCCGGGGTCAGACACAGAGTGAATCTCCCTCCGCACCGTCCCATCACACACTCCCGGGGTCAGACACAGAGTGAATCTCCCTCCGCACCGTCCCATCACACACTCCCGGGGTCAGACACAGAGTGAATCTCCCTCCGCACCGTCCCATCACACACTCCCGGGGTCAGACACAGAGTGAAACTCCTTCCACACCGTCCCATCACACACTCCCGGGGTCAGACACAGAGTGAATCTCCCTCCACACCGTCCCATCACACACTCCCGGGGTCAGACACAGAGTGAATCTCCCTCCGCCCCGTCCCATCACACACTCCCGGGGTCAGACACAGAGTGAATCTCCCTCCACGCCGTCCCATCACACACTCCCGGGGTCAGACACAGAGTGAATCTCCCTCCACGCCGTCCCATCACACACTCCCGGGGTCAGACACAGAGTAAATCTCCCTCCACGCCGTCCCATCACACACTCCCGGGGTCAGACACAGAGTGAATCTCCCTCCACACCGTCCCATCACACACTCCCGGGGTCAGACACAGAGTGAATCTCCCTCCGCCCCGTCCCATCACACACTCCCGGGGTCAGACACAGAGTGAATCTCCCTCCACGCCGTCCCATCACACACTCCCGGGGTCAGACACAGAGTGAATCTCCCTCCACGCCGTCCCATCACACACTCCCGGGGTCAGACACAGAGTGAATCTCCCTCCACGCCGTCCCATCACACACTCCCGGGGTCAGACACAGAGTGAATCTCCCTCCACACCGTCCCATCACACACTCCCGGGGTCAGACACAGAGTGAATCTCCCTCCGCCCCGTCCCATCACACACTCCCGGGGTCAGACACAGAGTGAATCTCCCTCCGCCCCGTCCCATCACACACTCCCGGGGTCAGACACAGAGTGAATCTCCCTCCGCCCCGTCCCATCACACACTCCCGGGGTCAGACACAGAGTGAATCTCCCTCCACACCGTCCCATCACACACTCCCGGGGTCAGACACAGAGTGAAGCTGCCTCCACACCGTCCCATCACACACTCCCGGGGTCAGACACAGAGTGAAGCCCCCTCCACACCGTCCCATCACACACTCCCGGGGTCAGACACAGAGTGAAGCTGCCTCCACACCGTCCCATCACACACTCCCGGGGTCAGACACGGAGTGAATCTCCCTCCGCCCCGTCCCATCACACACTCCCGGGGTCAGACACAGAGTGAATCTCCCTCCACACCGTCCCATCACACACTCCCGGGGTCAGACACAGAGTGAAGCTGCCTCCATACCGTCCCATCACACACTCCCGGAGTCAGACACAGAGTGAATCTCCCTCCACACCGTCCCATCACACACTCCCGGGGTCAGACACGGAGTGAATCTCCCTCCACACCGTCCCATCACACACTCCCGGGGTCAGACACGGAGTGAATCTCCCTCCACACCATCCCATCACACACTCCCGGGGTCAGACACGGAGTGAATCTCCCTCCACACCGTCCCATCACACACTCCCGGGGTCAGACACAGAGTGAATCTCCCTCCTCACCGCCCCGTCACACACTCCCGGGGTCAAACACAGAGTGAATCTCCCTCCACACCGTCCCATCACACACTCCCGGGGTCAGACACAGAGTAAATCTCCCACCGCACCGTCCCGTCACACACTCCCGGGGTCAGACACAGAGTGAAGCTCCCTCCACACCGTCCCATCACACACTCCCGGGGTCAGATATAGAGTGAATCTCCCTCCACACCATCCCATAACACACTCCCGGGGTCAGAGACAGAGTGAAGCTCCCTCCACACCGTCCCATCGCACACTCCCGGGGTCAGACACAGAGTGAAACTCCCTCTACACTGTCCCATCACACACTCCTGGGGTCAGACACAGAGTGAAACTCCCTCCATACCGTCCCATCACACACTACCGGGGTCAGACACAAGAGTGAATCTCCCTCCCCACCGTCACATCACACACTCCCGGGTTCAGACTCAGAGTGAATCCCCCTCCACACCGTCCCATCACACAATCCCGGGGTCAGACACAGAGTGAATCTCCCTCCACACCGTCCCATCACACACTACCGGGGTCAGACACAGAGTGAATCTCCCTCCGCACCGTCCCATCACACACTCCCGGGGTCAGACACAGAGTGAATCTCCCTCCGCACCGTCCCATCACACACTCCCGGGGTCAGACACAGAGTGAATCTCCCTCCGCACCGTCCCATCACACACTCCCGGGGTCAGACACAGAGTGAATCTCCCTCCGCACCGTCCCATCACACACTCCCGGGGTCAGACACAGAGTGAAACTCCTTCCACACCGTCCCATCACACACTCCCGGGGTCAGACACAGAGTGAATCTCCCTCCACACCGTCCCATCACACACTCCCGGGGTCAGACACAGAGTGAATCTCCCTCCGCCCCGTCCCATCACACACTCCCGGGGTCAGACACAGAGTGAATCTCCCTCCACGCCGTCCCATCACACACTCCCGGGGTCAGACACAGAGTGAATCTCCCTCCACGCCGTCCCATCACACACTCCCGGGGTCAGACACAGAGTGAATCTCCCTCCACGCCGTCCCATCACACACTCCCGGGGTCAGACACAGAGTGAATCTCCCTCCACGCCGTCCCATCACACACTCCCGGGGTCAGACACAGAGTGAATCTCCCTCCGCCCCGTCCCATCACACACTCCCGGGGTCAGACACAGAGTGAATCTCCCTCCGCCCCGTCCCATCACACACTCCCGGGGTCAGACACAGAGTGAATCTCCCTCCGCCCCGTCCCATCACACACTCCCGGGGTCAGACACAGAGTGAATCTCCCTCCACACCGTCCCATCACACACTCCCGGGGTCAGACACAGAGTGAAGCTGCCTCCACACCGTCCCATCACACACTCCCGGGGTCAGAGACAGAGTGAAGCTCCCTCCACACCGTCCCATCGCACACTCCCGGGGTCAGACACAGAGTGAAACTCCCTCTACACTGTCCCATCACACACTACTGGGGTCAGACACAGAGTGAAACTCCCTCCATACCGTCCCATCACACACTACCGGGGTCAGACACAAGAGTGAATCTCCCTCCCCACCGTCACATCACACACTCCCGGGGTCAGACTCAGAGTGAATCCCCCTCCACACCGTCCCATCACACAATCCCGGGGTCAGACACAGAGTGAATCTCCCTCCACACCGTCCCATCACACACTACCGGGGTCAGACACAGAGTGAATCTCCCTCCGCACCGTCCCATCACACACTCCCGGGGTCAGACACAGAGTGAATCTCCCTCCGCACCGTCCCATCACACACTCCCGGGGTCAGACACAGAGTGAATCTCCCTCCGCACCGTCCCATCACACACTCCCGGGGTCAGACACAGAGTGAAACTCCTTCCACACCGTCCCATCACACACTCCCGGGGTCAGACACAGAGTGAATCTCCCTCCACACCGTCCCATCACACACTCCCGGGGTCAGACACGGAGTGAATCTCCCTCCACACCGTCCCATCACACACTCCCGGGGTCAGACACGGAGTGAATCTCCCTCCGCCCCGTCCCATCACACACTCCCGGGGTCAGACACAGAGTGAATCTCCCTCCACACCGTCCCATCACACACTCCCGGGGTCAGACACAGAGTGAAGCTGCCTCCATACCGTCCCATCACACACTCCCGGAGTCAGACACAGAGTGAATCTCCCTCCACACCGTCCCATCACACACTCCCGGGGTCAGACACGGAGTGAATCTCCCTCCACACCGTCCCATCACACACTCCCGGGGTCAGACACGGAGTGAATCTCCCTCCACACCATCCCATCACACACTCCCGGGGTCAGACACGGAGTGAATCTCCCTCCACACCGTCCCATCACACACTCCCGGGGTCAGACACAGAGTGAATCTCCCTCCTCACCGCCCCGTCACACACTCCCGGGGTCAAACACAGAGTGAATCTCCCTCCACACCGTCCCATCACACACTCCCGGGGTCAGACACAGAGTAAATCTCCCACCGCACCGTCCCGTCACACACTCCCGGGGTCAGACACAGAGTGAAGCTCCCTCCACACCGTCCCATCACACACTCCCGGGGTCAGATACAGAGTGAATCTCCCTCCACACCATCCCATAACACACTCCCGGGGTCAGAGACAGAGTGAAGCTCCCTCCACACCGTCCCATCGCACACTCCCGGGGTCAGACACAGAGTGAAACTCCCTCTACACTGTCCCATCACACACTCCTGGGGTCAGACACAGAGTGAAACTCCCTCCATACCGTCCCATCACACACTACCGGGGTCAGACACAAGAGTGAATCTCCCTCCCCACCGTCACATCACACACTCCCGGGTTCAGACTCAGAGTGAATCCCCCTCCACACCGTCCCATCACACAATCCCGGGGTCAGACACAGAGTGAATCTCCCTCCACACCGTCCCATCACACACTACCGGGGTCAGACACAGAGTGAATCTCCCTCCGCACCGTCCCATCACACACTCCCGGGGTCAGACACAGAGTGAATCTCCCTCCGCACCGTCCCATCACACACTCCCGGGGTCAGACACAGAGTGAATCTCCCTCCGCACCGTCCCATCACACACTCCCGGGGTCAGACACAGAGTGAATCTCCCTCCGCACCGTCCCATCACACACTCCCGGGGTCAGACACAGAGTGAAACTCCTTCCACACCGTCCCATCACACACTCCCGGGGTCAGACACAGAGTGAATCTCCCTCCACACCGTCCCATCACACACTCCCGGGGTCAGACACAGAGTGAATCTCCCTCCGCCCCGTCCCATCACACACTCCCGGGGTCAGACACAGAGTGAATCTCCCTCCACGCCGTCCCATCACACACTCCCGGGGTCAGACACAGAGTGAATCTCCCTCCACGCCGTCCCATCACACACTCCCGGGGTCAGACACAGAGTGAATCTCCCTCCACGCCGTCCCATCACACACTCCCGGGGTCAGACACAGAGTGAATCTCCCTCCACGCCGTCCCATCACACACTCCCGGGGTCAGACACAGAGTGAATCTCCCTCCGCCCCGTCCCATCACACACTCCCGGGGTCAGACACAGAGTGAATCTCCCTCCGCCCCGTCCCATCACACACTCCCGGGGTCAGACACAGAGTGAATCTCCCTCCGCCCCGTCCCATCACACACTCCCGGGGTCAGACACAGAGTGAATCTCCCTCCACACCGTCCCATCACACACTCCCGGGGTCAGACACAGAGTGAAGCTGCCTCCACACCGTCCCATCACACACTCCCGGGGTCAGAGACAGAGTGAAGCTCCCTCCACACCGTCCCATCGCACACTCCCGGGGTCAGACACAGAGTGAAACTCCCTCTACACTGTCCCATCACACACTACTGGGGTCAGACACAGAGTGAAACTCCCTCCATACCGTCCCATCACACACTACCGGGGTCAGACACAAGAGTGAATCTCCCTCCCCACCGTCACATCACACACTCCCGGGGTCAGACTCAGAGTGAATCCCCCTCCACACCGTCCCATCACACAATCCCGGGGTCAGACACAGAGTGAATCTCCCTCCACACCGTCCCATCACACACTACCGGGGTCAGACACAGAGTGAATCTCCCTCCGCACCGTCCCATCACACACTCCCGGGGTCAGACACAGAGTGAATCTCCCTCCGCACCGTCCCATCACACACTCCCGGGGTCAGACACAGAGTGAATCTCCCTCCGCACCGTCCCATCACACACTCCCGGGGTCAGACACAGAGTGAATCTCCCTCCGCACCGTCCCATCACACACTCCCGGGGTCAGACACAGAGTGAAACTCCTTCCACACCGTCCCATCACACACTCCCGGGGTCAGACACAGAGTGAATCTCCCTCCACACCGTCCCATCACACACTCCCGGGGTCAGACACAGAGTGAATCTCCCTCCGCCCCGTCCCATCACACACTCCCGGGGTCAGACACAGAGTGAATCTCCCTCCACGCCGTCCCATCACACACTCCCGGGGTCAGACACAGAGTGAATCTCCCTCCACGCCGTCCCATCACACACTCCCGGGGTCAGACACAGAGTAAATCTCCCTCCACGCCGTCCCATCACACACTCCCGGGGTCAGACACAGAGTGAATCTCCCTCCACACCGTCCCATCACACACTCCCGGGGTCAGACACAGAGTGAATCTCCCTCCGCCCCGTCCCATCACACACTCCCGGGGTCAGACACAGAGTGAATCTCCCTCCACGCCGTCCCATCACACACTCCCGGGGTCAGACACAGAGTGAATCTCCCTCCACGCCGTCCCATCACACACTCCCGGGGTCAGACACAGAGTGAATCTCCCTCCACGCCGTCCCATCACACACTCCCGGGGTCAGACACAGAGTGAATCTCCCTCCACACCGTCCCATCACACACTCCCGGGGTCAGACACAGAGTGAATCTCCCTCCGCCCCGTCCCATCACACACTCCCGGGGTCAGACACAGAGTGAATCTCCCTCCGCCCCGTCCCATCACACACTCCCGGGGTCAGACACAGAGTGAATCTCCCTCCGCCCCGTCCCATCACACACTCCCGGGGTCAGACACAGAGTGAATCTCCCTCCACACCGTCCCATCACACACTCCCGGGGTCAGACACAGAGTGAATCTCCCTCCACACCGTCCCATCACACACTCCCGGGGTCAGACACAGAGTGAAGCTGCCTCCACACCGTCCCATCACACACTCCCGGGGTCAGACACAGAGTGAAGCCCCCTCCACACCGTCCCATCACACACTCCCGGGGTCAGACACAGAGTGAATCTCCCTCCACACCATCCCATCACACACTCCCGGGGTCAGAGACAGAGTGAAGCTCCCTCCACACCGTCCCATCGCACACTCCCGGGGTCAGACACAGAGTGAAACTCCCTCTACACTGTCCCATCGCACACTCCTGGGGTCAGACACAGAGTGAAACTCCCTCCATACCGTCCCATCACACACTACCGGGGTCAGACACAAGAGTGAATCTCCCTCCCCACCGTCACATCACACACTCCCGGGGTCAGACTCAGAGTGAATCCCCCTCCACACCGTCCCATCACACAATCCCGGGGTCAGACACAGAGTGAATCTCCCTCCACACCGTCCCATCACACACTACCGGGGTCAGACACAGAGTGAATCTCCCTCCGCACCGTCCCATCTCACACACTCCCGGGGTCAGACACAGAGTGAATCTCCCTCCGCACCGTCCCATCACACACTCCCGGGGTCAGACACAGAGTGAATCTCCCTCCGCACCGTCCCATCACACACTCCCGGGGTCAGACACAGAGTGAATCTCCCTCCGCACCGTCCCATCACACACTCCCGGGGTCAGACACAGAGTGAAACTCCTTCCACACCGTCCCATCACACACTCCCGGGGTCAGACACAGAGTGAATCTCCCTCCACACCGTCCCATCACACACTCCCGGGGTCAGACACAGAGTGAATCTCCCTCCGCCCCGTCCCATCACACACTCCCGGGGTCAGACACAGAGTGAATCTCCCTCCGCCCCGTCCCATCACACACTCCCGGGGTCAGACACAGAGTGAATCTCCCTCCACGCCGTCCCATCACACACTCCCGGGGTCAGACACAGAGTGAATCTCCCTCCACGCCGTACCATCACACACTCCCGGGGTCAGACACAGAGTGAATCTCCCTCCGCCACGTCCCATCACACACTCCCGGGGTCAGACACAGAGTGAATCTCCCTCCACACCGTCCCATCACACACTCCCGGGGTCAGACACAGAGTGAATCTCCCTCCACACCGTCCCATCACACACTCCCGGGGTCAGACACAGAGTGAAGCTGCCTCCATACCGTCCCATCACACACTCCCGGGGTCAGACACAGAGTGAATCTCCCTCCACACCGTCCCATCACACACTCCCGGGGTCAGACACAGAGTGAATCTCCCTCCACACCGTCCCATCACACACTCCCGGGGTCAGACACGGAGTGAATCTCCCTCCACACCGTCCCAGCACACACTCCCGGGGTCAGACACGGAGTGAATCTCCCTCCACACCATCCCATCACACACTCCCGGGGTCAGACACGGAGTGAATCTCCCTCCACACCGTCCCATCACACACTCCCGGGGTCAGACACAGAGTGAATCTCCCTCCTCACCGCCCCGTCACACACTCCCGGGGTCAAACACAGAGTGAATCTCCCTCCACACCGTCCCATCACACACTCCCGGGGTCAGACACAGAGTGAATCTCCCACCGCACCGTCCCGTCACACACTCCCGGGGTCAGACACAGAGTGAAGCTCCCTCCACACCGTCCCGTCACACACTCCCGGGGTCAGACACAGAGTGAATCTCCCTCCGCACCGTCCCATCACACACTCCCGGGGTCAGACACAGAGTGAATCTCCCTCCTCACGGTCCCATCACACAGTCCCGGGGTCAGACACAGAGTGAAGCTCCCTCCACACCGTCCCATCACACACTCCCGGGGTCAGACACAGAGTGAAGCTCCCTCCACACCGTCCCATCACACACTCCCGGGGTCAGACACAGAGTGAATCTCCCTCCACACCGTCCCATCACACACTCCCGGGGTCAGACACAGAGTGAATCTCCCTCCGCCCCGTCCCATCACACACTCCCGGGGTCAGACACAGAGTGAATCTCCCTCCGCGCCGTCCCATCACACACTCCCGGGGTCAGACACAGAGTGAATCTCCCTCCACGCCGTCCCATCACACACTCCCGGGGTCAGACACAGAGTGAATCTCCCTCCGCCCCGTCCCATCACACACTCCCGGGGTCAGACACAGAGTGAATCTCCCTCCGCCCCGTCCCATCACACACTCCCGGGGTCAGACACAGAGTGAATCTCCCTCCGCCCCGTCCCATCACACACTCCCGGGGTCAGACACAGAGTGAATCTCCCTCCACACCGTCCCATCACACACTCCCGGGGTCAGACACAGAGTGAATCTCCCTCCACACCGTCCCATCACACACTCCCGGGGTCAGACACGGAGTGAATCTCCCTCCACACCGTCCCATCACACACTCCCGGGGTCAGACACAGAGTGAATCTCCCTCCTCACCGCCACGTCACACACTCCCGGGGTCAAACACAGAGTGAATCTCCCTCCACACCGTCCCAACACACACTCCCGGGGTCAGACACGGAGTGAATCTCCCTCCACACCGTCCCATCACACACTCCCGGGGTCAGACACAGAGTGAATCTCCCTCCGCACCGTCCCATCACACACTCCCGGGGTCAGACACAGAGTGAAACTCCTTCCACACCGTCCCATCACACACTCCCGGGGTCAGACACAGAGTGAATCACCCTCCACACCGTCCCATCACACACTCCCGGGGTCAGACACAGAGTGAATCTCCCTCCGCCCCGTCCCATCACACACTCCCGGGGTCAGACACAGAGTGAATCTCCCTCCACGCCGTCCCATCACACACTCCCGGGGTCAGACACAGAGTGAATCTCCCTCCACACCGTCCCATCACACACTCCCGGGGTCAAACACAGAGTGAATCTCCCTCCGCCCCGTCCCATCACACACTCCCGGGGGTCAGACACAGAGTGAATCTCCCTCCGCCCCGTCCCATCACACACTCCCGGGGTCAGACACAGAGTGAATCACCCTCCACACCGTCCCATCACACACTCCCGGGGTCAGACACAGAGTGAATCTCCCTCCGCCCCGTCCCATCACACACTCCCGGGGTCAGACACAGAGTGAATCTCCCTCCACGCCGTCCCATCACACACTCCCGGGGTCAGACACAGAGTGAATCTCCCTCCACACCGTCCCATCACACACTCCCGGGGTCAGACACAGAGTGAATCTCCCTCCGCCCCGTCCCATCACACACTCCCGGGGTCAGACACAGAGTGAATCTCCCTCCGCCCCGTCCCATCACACACTCCCGGGGTCAGACACAGAGTGAATCTCCCTCCACACCGTCCCATTACACACTCCCGGGGTCAGACACAGAGTGAAGCTGCCTCCATACCGTCCCATCACACACTCCCGGGGTCAGACACAGAGTGAAGCCCCCTCCACACCGTCCCATCACACACTCCCGGGGTCAGACACAGAGTGAATCTCCCTCCACACCATCCCATCACACACTCCCGGGGTCAGAGACAGAGTGAAGCTCCCTCCACACCGTCCCATCGCACACTCCCGGGGTCAGACACAGAGTGAAACTCCCTCTACACTGTCCCATCACACACTCCTGGGGTCAGACACAGAGTGAAACTCCCACCGCACCGTCCCGTCACACACTCCCGGGGTCAGACACAGAGTGAATCTCCCTCCGCCCCATCCCATCACACACTCCCGGGGTCAGACACAGAGTGAATCTCCCTCCACGCCGTCCCATCACACACTACCGGGGTCAGACACAGAGTGAATCTCCCTCCGCACCGTCCCATCACACACTCCCGGGGTCAGACACAGAGTGAATCTCCCTCCGCACCGTCCCATCACACACTCCCGGGGTCAGACACAGAGTGAATCTCCCTCCGCACCGTCCCATCACACACTCCCGGGGTCAGACACAGAGTGAATCTCCCTCCGCACCGTCCCATCACACACTCCCGGGGTCAGACACAGAGTGAAACTCCTTCCACACCGTCCCATCACACACTCCCGGGGTCAGACACAGAGTGAATCACCCTCCACACCGTCCCATCACACACTCCCGGGGTCAGACACAGAGTGAATCTCCCTCCGCCCCGTCCCATCACACACTCCCGGGGTCAGACACAGAGTGAATCTCCCTCCACGCCGTCCCATCACACACTCCCGGGGTCAGACACAGAGTGAATCTCCCTCCACACCGTCCCATCACACACTCCCGGGGTCAGACACAGAGTGAATCTCCCTCCGCCCCGTCCCATCACACACTCCCGGGGTCAGACACAGAGTGAATCTCCCTCCGCCCCGTCCCATCACACACTCCCGGGGTCAGACACAGAGTGAATCTCCCTCCACACCGTCCCATTACACACTCCCGGGGTCAGACACAGAGTGAAGCTGCCTCCATACCGTCCCATCACACACTCCCGGGGTCAGACACAGAGTGAATCTCCCTCCACACCGTCCCATCACACACTCCCGGGGTCAGACACAGAGTGAATCTCCCTCCACACCATCCCATCACACACTCCCGGGGTCAGACACAGAGTGAATCTCCCTCCGCCCCGTCCCATCACACACTCCCGGGGTCAGACACAGAGTGAATCTCCCTCCGCCCCGTCCCATCACACACTCCCGGGGTCAGACACAGAGTGAATCTCCCTCCACACCGTCCCATCACACACTCCCGGGGTCAGACACAGAGTGAATCTCCCTCCACACCATCCCATCACACACTCCCGGGGTCAGACACAGAGTGAAGCTCCCTCAACATTGTCCCATCACACACTCCCGGGGTCAGACATAGAGTGAATCTCCCTCCACACCGTCCCATCACACAGTCCCGGGGTCAGACACAGAGTGAAGCTCCCTCCACACCGTCCCATCACACACTCCCGGGGTCAGACACAGAGTGAAGCTCCCTCCACACCGTCCCATCACACACTCCCGGGGTCAGACACAGAGTGAATCTCCCTCCACACCGTCCCATCACACACTCCCGGGGTCAGACACAGAGTGAATCTCCCTCCACACCGTCCCATCACACACTCCCGGGGTCAGACACAGAGTGAATCTCCCTCCGCCCCGTCCCATCACACACTCCCGGGGTCAGACACAGAGTGAATCTCCCTCCGCGCCGTCCCATCACACACTCCCGGGGTCAGACACAGAGTGAATCTCCCTCCGCCCCGTCCCATCACACACTCCTGGGGTCAGACACAGAGTGAATCTCCCTCCGCCCAGTCCCATCACACACTCCCGGGGTCAGACACAGAGTGAATCTCCCTCCGCCCCGTCCCATCACACACTCCCGGGGTCAGACACAGAGTGAATCTCCCTCCACGCCGTCCCATCACACACTCCCGGGGTCAGACACAGAGGGAAGCTCCCTCCACACCGTCCCATCACACACTCCCGGGTTCAGACACAGAGTGAATCTCCCTCCACACCGTCCCATCACACACTCCCGGGGTCAGACACAGAGTGAAGCCCCCTCCACACCGTCCCATCACACACTCCCGGGGTCAGACACAGAGTGAATCTCCCTCCACACCATCCCATCACACACTCCCGGGGTCAGAGACAGAGTGAAGCTCCCTCCACACCGTCCCATCGCACACTCCCGGGGTCAGACACAGAGTGAAACTCCCTCTACACTGTCCCATCACACACTCCTGGGGTCAGACACAGAGTGAAACTCCCACCGCACCGTCCCGTCACACACTCCCGGAGTCAGACACAGAGTGAATCTCCCTCCGCCCCGTCCCATCACACACTCCCGGGGTCAGACACAGAGTGAATCTCCCTCCGCCCCGTCCCATCACACACTCCCGGGGTCAGACACAGAGTGAATCTCCCTCCACGCCGTCCCATCACACACTCCCGGGGTCAGACACAGAGTGAAGCTCCCTCCACACCGTCCCATCACACACTCCCGGGGTCAGACATAGAGTGAATCTCCCTCCACACCGTCCCATCACACACTCCCGGGGTCAGACACAGAGTGAAGCCCCCTCCACACCGTCCCATCACACACTCCCGGGGTCAGACACAGAGTGAATCTCCCTCCACACCATCCCATCACACACTCCCGGGGTCAGAGACAGAGTGAAGCTCCCTCCACACCGTCCCATCGCACACTCCCGGGGTCAGACACAGAGTGAAACTCCCTCTACACTGTCCCATCACACACTCCTGGGGTCAGACACAGAGTGAAACTCCCACCGCACCGTCCCGTCACACACTCCCGGGGTCAGACACAGAGTGAATCTCCCTCCGCCCCGTCCCATCACACACTCCCGGGGTCAGACACAGAGTGAATCTCCCTCCACGCCGTCCCATCACACACTACCGGGGTCAGACACAGAGTGAATCTCCCTCCGCACCGTCCCATCACACACTCCCGGGGTCAGACACAGAGTGAATCTCCCTCCGCACCGTCCCATCACACACTCCCGGGGTCAGACACAGAGTGAATCTCCCTCCGCACCGTCCCGTCACACACTCCCGGGGTCAGACACAGAGTGAATCTCCCTCCGCACCGTCCCATCACACACTCCCGGGGTCAGACACAGAGTGAATCTCCCTCCGCACCGTCCCATCACACACTCCCGGGGTCAGACACAGAGTGAATCTCCCTCCGCACCGTCCCGTCACACACTCCCGGGGTCAGACACAGAGTGAATCTCCCTCCGCACCGTCCCATCACACACTCCCGGGGTCAGACACAGAGTGAATCTCCCTCCAAACCGTCCCATCACACACTCCCGGGGTCAGACACAGAGTGAAGCCCCCTCCACACCGTCCCATCACACACTCCCGGGGTCAGACACAGAGTGAATCTCCCTCCACACCATCCCATCACACACTCCCGGGGTCAGAGACAGAGTGAAGCTCCCTCCACACCGTCCCATCGCACACTCCCGGGGTCAGACACAGAGTGAAACTCCCTCTACACTGTCCCATCACACACTCCCGGGGTCAGACACAGAGTGAAACTCCCACCGCACCGTCCCGTCACACACTCCCGGGGTCAGACACAGAGTGAATCTCCCTCCGCCCCGTCCCATCACACACTCCCGGGGTCAGACACAGAGTGAATCTCCCTCCACGCCGTCCCATCACACACTACCGGGGTCAGACACAGAGTGAATCTCCCTCCGCACCGTCCCATCACACACTCCCGGGGTCAGACACAGAGTGAATCTCCCTCCGCACCGTCCCATCACACACTCCCGGGGTCAGACACAGAGTGAATCTCCCTCCGCACCGTCCCGTCACACACTCCCGGGGTCAGACACAGAGTGAATCTCCCTCCGCACCGTCCCGTCACACACTCCCGGGGTCAGACACAGAGTGAATCTCCCTCCGCACCGTCCCATCACACGCTCCCGGGGTCAGACACAGAGTGAAACTCCTTCCGCACCGTCCCATCACACACTCCCGGGGTCAGACACAGAGTGAATCTCCCTCCACACCGTCCCATCACACACTCCCGGGGTCAGACACAGAGTGAATCTCCCTCCGCCCCGTCCCATCACACACTCCCGGGGTCAGACACAGAGTGAATCTCCCTCCACGCCGTCCCATCACACACTCCCGGGGTCAGACACAGAGTGAATCTCCCTCCACACCGTTCCATCACACACTCCCGGGGTCAGATACAGAGTGAATCTCCCTCCGCCCCGTCCCATCACACACTCCCGGGGTCAGACACAGAGTGAATCTCCCTCCGCCCCGTCCCATCACACACTCCCGGGGTCAGACACAGAGTGAATCTCCCTCCACACCGTCCCATCACACACTCCCGGGGTGAGACACAGAGTGAAGCTGCCTCCATACCGTCCCATCACACACTCCCGGGGTCAGACACAGAGTGAATCTCCCTCCACACCGTCCCATCACACACTCCCGGGGTCAGACACGGAGTGAATCTCCCTCCACACCGTCCCATCACACACTCCCGGGGTCAGACACGGAGTGAATCTCCCTCCGCCCCGTCCCATCACACACTCCCGGGGTCAGACACAGAGTGAATCTCCCTCCTCACCGTCCCATCACACACTCCCGGGGTCAGACACAGAGTGAAGCTGCCTCCATACCGTCCCATCACACACTCCCGGAGTCAGACACAGAGTGAATCTCCCTCCACACCGTCCCATCACACACTCCCGGGGTCAGACACGGAGTGAATCTCCCTCCACACCATCCCATCACACACTCCCGGGGTCAGAGACAGAGTGAAGCTCCCTCCACACCGTCCCATCGCACACTCCCGGGGTCAGACACAGAGTGAAACTCCCTCTACACTGTCCCATCACACACTCCTGGGGTCAGACACAGAGTGAAACTCCCACCGCACCGTCCCGTCACACACTCCCGGGGTCAGACACAGAGTGAATCTCCCTCCGCCCCGTCCCATCACACACTCCCGGGGTCAGACACAGAGTGAATCTCCCTCCACGCCGTCCCATCACACACTACCGGGGTCAGACACAGAGTGAATCTCCCTCCGCACCGTCCCATCACACACTCCCGGGGTCAGACACAGAGTGAATCTCCCTCCGCACCGTCCCATCACACACTCCCGGGGTCAGACACAGAGTGAATCTCCCTCCGCACCGTCCCGTCACACACTCCCGGGGTCAGACACAGAGTGAATCTCCCTCCGCACCGTCCCATCACACACTCCCGGGGTCAGACACAGAGTGAAACTCCTTCCACACCGTCCCATCACACACTCCCGGGGTCAGACACAGAGTGAATCTCCCTCCACACCGTCCCATCACACACTCCCGGGGTCAGACACAGAGTGAATCTCCCTCCGCCCCGTCCCATCACACACTCCCGGGGTCAGACACAGAGTGAATCTCCCTCCACGCCGTCCCATCACACACTCCCGGGGTCAGACACAGAGTGAAGCTCCCTCCACACCGTCCCATCACACACTCCCGGGGTCAGACACAGAGTGAATCTCCCTCCACACCGTCCCATCACACACTCCCGGGGTCAGACACAGAGTGAAGCCCCCTCCACACCGTCCCATCACACACTCCCGGGGTCAGACACAGAGTGAATCTCCCTCCACACCATCCCATCACACACTCCCGGGGTCAGAGACAGAGTGAAGCTCCCTCCACACCGTCCCATCGCACACTCCCGGGGTCAGACACAGAGTGAATCACCCTCCACACCGTCCCATCACACACTCCCGGGGTGAGACACAGAGTGAAGCTGCCTCCATACCGTCCCATCACACACTCCCGGGGTCAGACACAGAGTGAATCTCCCTCCACACCGTCCCATCACACACTCCCGGGGTCAGACACGGAGTGAATCTCCCTCCACACCGTCCCATCACACAGTCCCGGGGTCAGACACGGAGTGAATCTCCCTCCGCCCCGTCCCATCACACACTCCCGGGGTCAGACACAGAGTGAATCTCCCTCCACACCGTCCCATCACACACTCCCGGGGTCAGACACAGAGTGAAGCTGCCTCCATACCGTCCCATCACACACTCCCGGAGTCAGACACAGAGTGAATCTCCCTCCACACCGTCCCATCACACACTCCCGGGGTCAGACACGGAGTGAATCTCCCTCCACACCGTCCCATCACACACTCCCGGGGTCAGACACGGAGTGAATCTCCCTCCACACCATCCCATCACACACTCCCGGGGTCAGACACGGAGTGAATCTCCCTCCACACCGTCCCATCACACACTCCCGGGGTCAGACACAGAGTGAATCTCCCTCCTCACCGCCCCGTCACACACTCCCGGGGTCAAACACAGAGTGAATCTCCCTCCACACCGTCCCATCACACACTCCCGGGGTCAGACACAGAGTAAATCTCCCACCGCACCGTCCCGTCACACACTCCCGGGGTCAGACACAGAGTGAAGCTCCCTCCACACCGTCCCATCACACACTCCCGGGGTCAGATACAGAGTGAATCTCCCTCCACACCATCCCATAACACACTCCCGGGGTCAGAGACAGAGTGAAGCTCCCTCCACACCGTCCCATCGCACACTCCCGGGGTCAGACACAGAGTGAAACTCCCTCTACACTGTCCCATCACACACTCCTGGGGTCAGACACAGAGTGAAACTCCCTCCATACCGTCCCATCACACACTACCGGGGTCAGACACAAGAGTGAATCTCCCTCCCCACCGTCACATCACACACTCCCGGGTTCAGACTCAGAGTGAATCCCCCTCCACACCGTCCCATCACACAATCCCGGGGTCAGACACAGAGTGAATCTCCCTCCACACCGTCCCATCACACACTACCGGGGTCAGACACAGAGTGAATCTCCCTCCGCACCGTCCCATCACACACTCCCGGGGTCAGACACAGAGTGAATCTCCCTCCGCACCGTCCCATCACACACTCCCGGGGTCAGACACAGAGTGAATCTCCCTCCGCACCGTCCCATCACACACTCCCGGGGTCAGACACAGAGTGAATCTCCCTCCGCACCGTCCCATCACACACTCCCGGGGTCAGACACAGAGTGAAACTCCTTCCACACCGTCCCATCACACACTCCCGGGGTCAGACACAGAGTGAATCTCCCTCCACACCGTCCCATCACACACTCCCGGGGTCAGACACAGAGTGAATCTCCCTCCGCCCCGTCCCATCACACACTCCCGGGGTCAGACACAGAGTGAATCTCCCTCCACGCCGTCCCATCACACACTCCCGGGGTCAGACACAGAGTGAATCTCCCTCCACGCCGTCCCATCACACACTCCCGGGGTCAGACACAGAGTGAATCTCCCTCCACGCCGTCCCATCACACACTCCCGGGGTCAGACACAGAGTGAATCTCCCTCCACGCCGTCCCATCACACACTCCCGGGGTCAGACACAGAGTGAATCTCCCTCCGCCCCGTCCCATCACACACTCCCGGGGTCAGACACAGAGTGAATCTCCCTCCGCCCCGTCCCATCACACACTCCCGGGGTCAGACACAGAGTGAATCTCCCTCCGCCCCGTCCCATCACACACTCCCGGGGTCAGACACAGAGTGAATCTCCCTCCACACCGTCCCATCACACACTCCCGGGGTCAGACACAGAGTGAAGCTGCCTCCACACCGTCCCATCACACACTCCCGGGGTCAGAGACAGAGTGAAGCTCCCTCCACACCGTCCCATCGCACACTCCCGGGGTCAGACACAGAGTGAAACTCCCTCTACACTGTCCCATCACACACTACTGGGGTCAGACACAGAGTGAAACTCCCTCCATACCGTCCCATCACACACTACCGGGGTCAGACACAAGAGTGAATCTCCCTCCCCACCGTCACATCACACACTCCCGGGGTCAGACTCAGAGTGAATCCCCCTCCACACCGTCCCATCACACAATCCCGGGGTCAGACACAGAGTGAATCTCCCTCCACACCGTCCCATCACACACTACCGGGGTCAGACACAGAGTGAATCTCCCTCCGCACCGTCCCATCACACACTCCCGGGGTCAGACACAGAGTGAATCTCCCTCCGCACCGTCCCATCACACACTCCCGGGGTCAGACACAGAGTGAATCTCCCTCCGCACCGTCCCATCACACACTCCCGGGGTCAGACACAGAGTGAATCTCCCTCCGCACCGTCCCATCACACACTCCCGGGGTCAGACACAGAGTGAAACTCCTTCCACACCGTCCCATCACACACTCCCGGGGTCAGACACAGAGTGAATCTCCCTCCACACCGTCCCATCACACACTCCCGGGGTCAGACACGGAGTGAATCTCCCTCCACACCGTCCCATCACACACTCCCGGGGTCAGACACGGAGTGAATCTCCCTCCGCCCCGTCCCATCACACACTCCCGGGGTCAGACACAGAGTGAATCTCCCTCCACACCGTCCCATCACACACTCCCGGGGTCAGACACAGAGTGAATCTCCCTCCACACCGTCCCATCACACACTCCCGGGGTCAGACACAGAGTGAAGCTGCCTCCATACCGTCCCATCACACACTCCCGGAGTCAGACACAGAGTGAATCTCCCTCCACACCGTCCCATCACACACTCCCGGGGTCAGACACGGAGTGAATCTCCCTCCACACCGTCCCATCACACACTCCCGGGGTCAGACACGGAGTGAATCTCCCTCCACACCATCCCATCACACACTCCCGGGGTCAGACACGGAGTGAATCTCCCTCCACACCGTCCCATCACACACTCCCGGGGTCAGACACAGAGTGAATCTCCCTCCTCACCGCCCCGTCACACACTCCCGGGGTCAAACACAGAGTGAATCTCCCTCCACACCGTCCCATCACACACTCCCGGGGTCAGACACAGAGTAAATCTCCCACCGCACCGTCCCGTCACACACTCCCGGGGTCAGACACAGAGTGAAGCTCCCTCCACACCGTCCCATCACACACTCCCGGGGTCAGATACAGAGTGAATCTCCCTCCACACCATCCCATAACACACTCCCGGGGTCAGAGACAGAGTGAAGCTCCCTCCACACCGTCCCATCGCACACTCCCGGGGTCAGACACAGAGTGAAACTCCCTCTACACTGTCCCATCACACACTCCTGGGGTCAGACACAGAGTGAAACTCCCTCCATACCGTCCCATCACACACTACCGGGGTCAGACACAAGAGTGAATCTCCCTCCCCACCGTCACATCACACACTCCCGGGTTCAGACTCAGAGTGAATCCCCCTCCACACCGTCCCATCACACAATCCCGGGGTCAGACACAGAGTGAATCTCCCTCCACACCGTCCCATCACACACTACCGGGGTCAGACACAGAGTGAATCTCCCTCCGCACCGTCCCATCACACACTCCCGGGGTCAGACACAGAGTGAATCTCCCTCCGCACCGTCCCATCACACACTCCCGGGGTCAGACACAGAGTGAATCTCCCTCCGCACCGTCCCATCACACACTCCCGGGGTCAGACACAGAGTGAATCTCCCTCCGCACCGTCCCATCACACACTCCCGGGGTCAGACACAGAGTGAAACTCCTTCCACACCGTCCCATCACACACTCCCGGGGTCAGACACAGAGTGAATCTCCCTCCACACCGTCCCATCACACACTCCCGGGGTCAGACACAGAGTGAATCTCCCTCCGCCCCGTCCCATCACACACTCCCGGGGTCAGACACAGAGTGAATCTCCCTCCACGCCGTCCCATCACACACTCCCGGGGTCAGACACAGAGTGAATCTCCCTCCACGCCGTCCCATCACACACTCCCGGGGTCAGACACAGAGTGAATCTCCCTCCACGCCGTCCCATCACACACTCCCGGGGTCAGACACAGAGTGAATCTCCCTCCACGCCGTCCCATCACACACTCCCGGGGTCAGACACAGAGTGAATCTCCCTCCGCCCCGTCCCATCACACACTCCCGGGGTCAGACACAGAGTGAATCTCCCTCCGCCCCGTCCCATCACACACTCCCGGGGTCAGACACAGAGTGAATCTCCCTCCGCCCCGTCCCATCACACACTCCCGGGGTCAGACACAGAGTGAATCTCCCTCCACACCGTCCCATCACACACTCCCGGGGTCAGACACAGAGTGAAGCTGCCTCCACACCGTCCCATCACACACTCCCGGGGTCAGAGACAGAGTGAAGCTCCCTCCACACCGTCCCATCGCACACTCCCGGGGTCAGACACAGAGTGAAACTCCCTCTACACTGTCCCATCACACACTACTGGGGTCAGACACAGAGTGAAACTCCCTCCATACCGTCCCATCACACACTACCGGGGTCAGACACAAGAGTGAATCTCCCTCCCCACCGTCACATCACACACTCCCGGGGTCAGACTCAGAGTGAATCCCCCTCCACACCGTCCCATCACACAATCCCGGGGTCAGACACAGAGTGAATCTCCCTCCACACCGTCCCATCACACACTACCGGGGTCAGACACAGAGTGAATCTCCCTCCGCACCGTCCCATCACACACTCCCGGGGTCAGACACAGAGTGAATCTCCCTCCGCACCGTCCCATCACACACTCCCGGGGTCAGACACAGAGTGAATCTCCCTCCGCACCGTCCCAT
Source organism: Hemitrygon akajei (assembly GCF_048418815.1). NCBI lineage: Eukaryota > Metazoa > Chordata > Chondrichthyes > Myliobatiformes > Dasyatidae > Hemitrygon > Hemitrygon akajei. The sequence goes on from NW_027331958.1 coordinate 764,356, forward strand.
CACACACTCCCGGGGTCAGACACAGAGTGAATCTCCCTCCGCACCGTCCCATCACACACTCCCGGGGTCAGACACAGAGTGAAACTCCTTCCACACCGTCCCATCACACACTCCCGGGGTCAGACACAGAGTGAATCTCCCTCCACACCGTCCCATCACACACTCCCGGGGTCAGACACAGAGTGAATCTCCCTCCGCCCCGTCCCATCACACACTCCCGGGGTCAGACACAGAGTGAATCTCCCTCCACGCCGTCCCATCACACACTCCCGGGGTCAGACACAGAGTGAATCTCCCTCCACGCCGTCCCATCACACACTCCCGGGGTCAGACACAGAGTAAATCTCCCTCCACGCCGTCCCATCACACACTCCCGGGGTCAGACACAGAGTGAATCTCCCTCCACACCGTCCCATCACACACTCCCGGGGTCAGACACAGAGTGAATCTCCCTCCGCCCCGTCCCATCACACACTCCCGGGGTCAGACACAGAGTGAATCTCCCTCCACGCCGTCCCATCACACACTCCCGGGGTCAGACACAGAGTGAATCTCCCTCCACGCCGTCCCATCACACACTCCCGGGGTCAGACACAGAGTGAATCTCCCTCCACGCCGTCCCATCACACACTCCCGGGGTCAGACACAGAGTGAATCTCCCTCCACACCGTCCCATCACACACTCCCGGGGTCAGACACAGAGTGAATCTCCCTCCGCCCCGTCCCATCACACACTCCCGGGGTCAGACACAGAGTGAATCTCCCTCCGCCCCGTCCCATCACACACTCCCGGGGTCAGACACAGAGTGAATCTCCCTCCGCCCCGTCCCATCACACACTCCCGGGGTCAGACACAGAGTGAATCTCCCTCCACACCGTCCCATCACACACTCCCGGGGTCAGACACAGAGTGAAGCTGCCTCCACACCGTCCCATCACACACTCCCGGGGTCAGACACAGAGTGAAGCCCCCTCCACACCGTCCCATCACACACTCCCGGGGTCAGACACAGAGTGAATCTCCCTCCACACCATCCCATCACACACTCCCGGGGTCAGAGACAGAGTGAAGCTCCCTCCACACCGTCCCATCGCACACTCCCGGGGTCAGACACAGAGTGAAACTCCCTCTACACTGTCCCATCGCACACTCCTGGGGTCAGACACAGAGTGAAACTCCCTCCATACCGTCCCATCACACACTACCGGGGTCAGACACAAGAGTGAATCTCCCTCCCCACCGTCACATCACACACTCCCGGGGTCAGACTCAGAGTGAATCCCCCTCCACACCGTCCCATCACACAATCCCGGGGTCAGACACAGAGTGAATCTCCCTCCACACCGTCCCATCACACACTACCGGGGTCAGACACAGAGTGAATCTCCCTCCGCACCGTCCCATCTCACACACTCCCGGGGTCAGACACAGAGTGAATCTCCCTCCGCACCGTCCCATCACACACTCCCGGGGTCAGACACAGAGTGAATCTCCCTCCGCACCGTCCCATCACACACTCCCGGGGTCAGACACAGAGTGAATCTCCCTCCGCACCGTCCCATCACACACTCCCGGGGTCAGACACAGAGTGAAACTCCTTCCACACCGTCCCATCACACACTCCCGGGGTCAGACACAGAGTGAATCTCCCTCCACACCGTCCCATCACACACTCCCGGGGTCAGACACAGAGTGAATCTCCCTCCGCCCCGTCCCATCACACACTCCCGGGGTCAGACACAGAGTGAATCTCCCTCCGCCCCGTCCCATCACACACTCCCGGGGTCAGACACAGAGTGAATCTCCCTCCACGCCGTCCCATCACACACTCCCGGGGTCAGACACAGAGTGAATCTCCCTCCACGCCGTACCATCACACACTCCCGGGGTCAGACACAGAGTGAATCTCCCTCCGCCACGTCCCATCACACACTCCCGGGGTCAGACACAGAGTGAATCTCCCTCCACACCGTCCCATCACACACTCCCGGGGTCAGACACAGAGTGAATCTCCCTCCACACCGTCCCATCACACACTCCCCGGGTCAGACACAGAGTGAAGCTGCCTCCATACCGTCCCATCACACACTCCCGGGGTCAGACACAGAGTGAATCTCCCTCCACACCGTCCCATCACACACTCCCGGGGTCAGACACAGAGTGAATCTCCCTCCACACCGTCCCATCACACACTCCCGGGGTCAGACACGGAGTGAATCTCCCTCCACACCGTCCCAGCACACACTCCCGGGGTCAGACACGGAGTGAATCTCCCTCCACACCATCCCATCACACACTCCCGGGGTCAGACACGGAGTGAATCTCCCTCCACACCGTCCCATCACACACTCCCGGGGTCAGACACAGAGTGAATCTCCCTCCTCACCGCCCCGTCACACACTCCCGGGGTCAAACACAGAGTGAATCTCCCTCCACACCGTCCCATCACACACTCCCGGGGTCAGACACAGAGTGAATCTCCCACCGCACCGTCCCGTCACACACTCCCGGGGTCAGACACAGAGTGAAGCTCCCTCCACACCGTCCCGTCACACACTCCCGGGGTCAGACACAGAGTGAATCTCCCTCCGCACCGTCCCATCACACACTCCCGGGGTCAGACACAGAGTGAATCTCCCTCCTCACGGTCCCATCACACAGTCCCGGGGTCAGACACAGAGTGAAGCTCCCTCCACACCGTCCCATCACACACTCCCGGGGTCAGACACAGAGTGAAGCTCCCTCCACACCGTCCCATCACACACTCCCGGGGTCAGACACAGAGTGAATCTCCCTCCACACCGTCCCATCACACACTCCCGGGGTCAGACACAGAGTGAATCTCCCTCCGCCCCGTCCCATCACACACTCCCGGGGTCAGACACAGAGTGAATCTCCCTCCGCGCCGTCCCATCACACACTCCCGGGGTCAGACACAGAGTGAATCTCCCTCCACGCCGTCCCATCACACACTCCCGGGGTCAGACACAGAGTGAATCTCCCTCCGCCCCGTCCCATCACACACTCCCGGGGTCAGACACAGAGTGAATCTCCCTCCGCCCCGTCCCATCACACACTCCCGGGGTCAGACACAGAGTGAATCTCCCTCCGCCCCGTCCCATCACACACTCCCGGGGTCAGACACAGAGTGAATCTCCCTCCACACCGTCCCATTACACACTCCCGGGGTCAGACACAGAGTGAATCTCCCTCCACACCGTCCCATCACACACTCCCGGGGTCAGACACGGAGTGAATCTCCCTCCACACCGTCCCATCACACACTCCCGGGGTCAGACACAGAGTGAATCTCCCTCCTCACCGCCACGTCACACACTCCCGGGGTCAAACACAGAGTGAATCTCCCTCCACACCGTCCCAACACACACTCCCGGGGTCAGACACGGAGTGAATCTCCCTCCACACCGTCCCATCACACACTCCCGGGGTCAGACACAGAGTGAATCTCCCTCCGCACCGTCCCATCACACACTCCCGGGGTCAGACACAGAGTGAAACTCCTTCCACACCGTCCCATCACACACTCCCGGGGTCAGACACAGAGTGAATCACCCTCCACACCGTCCCATCACACACTCCCGGGGTCAGACACAGAGTGAATCTCCCTCCGCCCCGTCCCATCACACACTCCCGGGGTCAGACACAGAGTGAATCTCCCTCCACGCCGTCCCATCACACACTCCCGGGGTCAGACACAGAGTGAATCTCCCTCCACACCGTCCCATCACACACTCCCGGGGTCAAACACAGAGTGAATCTCCCTCCGCCCCGTCCCATCACACACTCCCGGGGTCAGACACAGAGTGAATCTCCCTCCGCCCCGTCCCATCACACACTCCCGGGGTCAGACACAGAGTGAATCACCCTCCACACCGTCCCATCACACACTCCCGGGGTCAGACACAGAGTGAATCTCCCTCCGCCCCGTCCCATCACACACTCCCGGGGTCAGACACAGAGTGAATCTCCCTCCACGCCGTCCCATCACACACTCCCGGGGTCAGACACAGAGTGAATCTCCCTCCACACCGTCCCATCACACACTCCCGGGGTCAGACACAGAGTGAATCTCCCTCCGCCCCGTCCCATCACACACTCCCGGGGTCAGACACAGAGTGAATCTCCCTCCGCCCCGTCCCATCACACACTCCCGGGGTCAGACACAGAGTGAATCTCCCTCCACACCGTCCCATTACACACTCCCGGGGTCAGACACAGAGTGAAGCTGCCTCCATACCGTCCCATCACACACTCCCGTGGTCAGACACAGAGTGAAGCCCCCTCCACACCGTCCCATCACACACTCCCGGGGTCAGACACAGAGTGAATCTCCCTCCACACCATCCCATCACACACTCCCGGGGTCAGAGACAGAGTGAAGCTCCCTCCACACCGTCCCATCGCACACTCCCGGGGTCAGACACAGAGTGAAACTCCCTCTACACTGTCCCATCACACACTCCTGGGGTCAGACACAGAGTGAAACTCCCACCGCACCGTCCCGTCACACACTCCCGGGGTCAGACACAGAGTGAATCTCCCTCCGCCCCATCCCATCACACACTCCCGGGGTCAGACACAGAGTGAATCTCCCTCCACGCCGTCCCATCACACACTACCGGGGTCAGACACAGAGTGAATCTCCCTCCGCACCGTCCCATCACACACTCCCGGGGTCAGACACAGAGTGAATCTCCCTCCGCACCGTCCCATCACACACTCCCGGGGTCAGACACAGAGTGAATCTCCCTCCGCACCGTCCCATCACACACTCCCGGGGTCAGACACAGAGTGAATCTCCCTCCGCACCGTCCCATCACACACTCCCGGGGTCAGACACAGAGTGAAACTCCTTCCACACCGTCCCATCACACACTCCCGGGGTCAGACACAGAGTGAATCACCCTCCACACCGTCCCATCACACACTCCCGGGGTCAGACACAGAGTGAATCTCCCTCCGCCCCGTCCCATCACACACTCCCGGGGTCAGACACAGAGTGAATCTCCCTCCACGCCGTCCCATCACACACTCCCGGGGTCAGACACAGAGTGAATCTCCCTCCACACCGTCCCATCACACACTCCCGGGGTCAGACACAGAGTGAATCTCCCTCCGCCCCGTCCCATCACACACTCCCGGGGTCAGACACAGAGTGAATCTCCCTCCGCCCCGTCCCATCACACACTCCCGGGGTCAGACACAGAGTGAATCTCCCTCCGCACCGTCCCATTACACACTCCCGGGGTCAGACACAGAGTGAAGCTGCCTCCATACCGTCCCATCACACACTCCCGGGGTCAGACACAGAGTGAATCTCCCTCCACACCGTCCCATCACACACTCCCGGGGTCAGACACGGAGTGAATCTCCCTCCACACCGTCCCATCACACACTCCCGGGGTCAGACACAGAGTGAATCTCCCTCCACACCGTCCCATCACACACTCCCGGGGTCAGACACAGAGTGAATCTCCCTCCGCACCGTCCCATCACACACTCCCGGGGTCAGATACAGAGTGAATCTCCCTCCACACCGTCCCATCACACAGTCCCAGGGTCAGACACAGAGTGAATCTCCCTCCACACCGTCCCATCACACACTCCCGGGGTCAGACACAGAGTGAAGCTCCCTCCACACCGTCCCATCACACACTCCCGGGGTCAGACACAGAGTGAATCTCCCTCCACACCATCCCATCACACACTCCCGGGGTCAGACACAGAGTGAATCTCCCTCCGCCCCGTCCCATCACACACTCCCGGGGTCAGACACAGAGTGAATCTCCCTCCGCCCCGTCCCATCACACACTCCCGGGGTCAGACACAGAGTGAATCTCCCTCCACACCGTCCCATCACACACTCCCGGGGTCAGACACAGAGTGAATCTCCCTCCACACCATCCCATCACACACTCCCGGGGTCAGACACAGAGTGAAGCTCCCTCAACATTGTCCCATCACACACTCCCGGGGTCAGACATAGAGTGAATCTCCCTCCACACCGTCCCATCACACCCTCCGGGGTCAGACACAGAGTGAAACTCCCTCCACACCGTCCCATCGCACACTCCCGGGGTCAGACACAGAGTGAAGCTCCCTCCACACCGTCCCATCACACACTCCCGGGGTCAGACACAGAGTGAATCTCCCTCCACACGGTCCCATCACACACTCCCGGGGTCAGACACAGAGTGAATCTTCCTCCACACCGTCCCATCACACACTCCCGGGGTCAGACACAGAGTGAAGCTCCCTCAACATCGTCCCATCACACACTCCCGGGGTCAGACACATAGTGAATCTCCCTCCACACCATCCCATAACACTCACCATGATACTCCGGGTCTTGGGCTCTGTCAAGATGAACTCCCCTCCTTCGAACTCCTCATTGAGGTAGAGGTGCACGCTGTGGGAGGAGGGAGAGTGTCAGACGAGCAGGGAGGGCGGAGATGCTGGGCGTTGGAAGGCAAGATTGAGAGGGGTGAAGGGGTATCGGCGGGGAGAGCGAGCCAGGGGTCAAAAGGGGTTGACTGGCTGAGGTAGACTGAGGGACAGGGAGTTTGATGAGAGGGAGGGAGATGATAATGAGGAGGGGGGTTGATGAGGGGGAGTGGATGGATGTGGGAATTGGTGAGGGGGAGGTTGGCGAAGGAGAGGGCGTTCAGTGAGGGAGGGGGATCGGCGAGGGTAGGGGTTGGAGTAGGTGTTTCGGTTAAAACTGTCGTGATGTTGACAGGGAAGTTCAAAGTAAAATCTACCATCAGAATATGTACACGTCACCACACACAACCCTGAGCTTCTTTCCTTGTGGGCAAACTTTGCAGAAGAGCGGAGGGAAGCAGGTTCCCAGCCCCTGAAACAGGGGGTGGGGTTTGGGGTTTCGGTAATTCCACCATCTCCTCTGACAGCGCCTTCCGGCTGTTGGCTTCTCTCCGCACCAGAGACTGATTCCTTTCCGCACCCTCCAAAATCTTCCTCTCAGCTCAACCATCTGCCCTCCTCCTGCCCCTGCTGGTGACCCTCCTCCTGCCCTTTCTCGGAACTGCGCTCCGTGCCTCGCCTGCGCCTCCTACAGGGGCAACATGACAAACCTACACTTGCAAAGATGCAGATTAGTACTGCGCTCCGTGCCTCGCCAGCGCCCCCTACAGGGGCAACACGACAAACCCGCTCCTGCGGAGACGGAAATTGGCCTCACTGGGCAAAGCGAGCCGACGGCTGGCGCCGCCTGCGGACTGCAGCCCGCGAACATCGCTGATGTAGCTGGCCCGCGGCTCGCTAACTCTAGCCCGCGCGTCCTCGGAACGTGGGAGGAAAGCAGAACTCCCAGAGGACACCCACCCGGTCCTGGGGGGATCGGAACCCCTGCCACTGGGGCTGTGAAATGCATCACCTAAGGCCCACCGTCTGCAGGGAGACAAACTCCCCAGGGCCCTGACATTCCCCGGGGATGTCCCACACCCCTCTTCCTTCCCCAAATGCAAAGTGAGCTGCCAGTTCCTGCACACAACTGGGCTGACTGACGAAGCCCTTTTCAACCACCCCGTCTATTCCTTGGAATGTAGAAGATCGAGGGGAAATTTGGCGGAGGTACACAAAATTAAAAGGGGCACAGATCGGGTAGGTTCCTAAGGTTGTCATAGCCTGGGGATTGGTAGAGGGGACAAGCTCCCACTAACTATAAAGTTCTCCAAATAGCGTGCGTCTCTAACAGCCTCTGACAACCAAGTCCAACTCCCGCCCGTCACGTGTGGCTGAGCTACTAAGCCCGGCGGAACTGTTTCCACTGACAGGAGACCGCCGGTGCCCCAAAACCAGTCACTCCGGGCTGGTGGGGCTTGTCAGCCTTGGATGGTAGCCCGTCTAGGAGGAGGAAAACTCTGACTTTCGATCTCTGCTGCCTTGCGGCCATGCTCGCCCATCTATGGGAACGGCTTCGGGAGTAAACCCTGGGGAAGAAATCCGGAGCCGGGGTCCCTATAGCAGTTTGATGTCGTTTCCAACTTCCCTCCGGCAACCTCTGCGGCGACACTGGTGCCAGGCTGTATCGACGCTTGCCCTTCCCGTGGAATACATCAGTGATGTGGAGAGGGGGAGCCCACTGCAGGGGCAACAGCCGGCTCTTCAAACCTTCCCACCCAGGGTTGTGCCCCGGAGAGGCGCGATCCCACGATCCTCCGGGACCGGCGGCTGCCTCCTACTAGACGGGGTAAAGGCAAAAGCAGCTGTTTTCCCCCACTCAGCTTGGGTGGGCCTACGACCAGAGGTTAAGGGGAAAGCGAGGGGAAACTTCCTCCCTCGGAGGGTCTCGAGGGTGCGGAAAGTACTGCCGGCACGAGTGGGTCACGCCAGCTCGATTTCCGTGCGACTGGACAGGAGGGGAAGGGAGGGCTGTGGTCCTGGTGCAGCTCGACCGGAGTGGGTAGTATCAATGGGCTGAAGGGCCTGTTTCTGAGAGTAGGGGAGCGCGGGACGTGGACGTGGGCCAGCTCAGCCCGAGCTCGATTTGGGGGAAGGGGAGGGCAGCTCACAGGGTCGAGAGCTTCGAGCTCCCAGCTGTGGGCGTCACCTCATACTGGTCCAGCCTGGGGCAAGGAGGCTCTGCCTCCTCGAGGGGCTGCAGAGATTCAGCGCGCCCCCGTCGAGCCTCTCCGATTGTCCTTTTAAGCCCCTGACCAGGAGAAAACGCAGCAAGCTGCGGGCACGGCTCAGCTCGTCGCGGAAAAACCAGCGTCCCCTCCATCGACTCTGCTCACGCTTCCCGCTGCCTCGGTAAAGCAACCAAAGATCCCAACCCTGGCAATCTTCGATTTCCCCTCTAATCGGACAGAAGATACAACAGCCTGAAAGCACATCCCACAGCCTCATCCCCCAGTGTTATAAGACCACTGAACAACCCTTGTACAACAAGATGGACTCCTGACCTCACAATCTACCTCATTACGATCTTCCACCTCCTCGTCTGCCTGCTCTGCTCTTTCTCTGTGGCTGTGACACTCTATTCTGCATTCTGTTATTGTTTGACCTTGTTCCGCCTCAATACACTGTGTAATGATGTGATCTGTGTGAACGATATACAAGACAAGATTGTCACTGTATCTCGGCACACGTCAACAATAATTAACCAATTTCAATTCTGTTATTGTTTGACCTTGTTCTGCCTCAATACACTGTGTAATGATGTGATCTGTGTGAACGATATACAAGACAAGATTGTCACTGTATCTCGGCACACGTCAACAATAATTAACCAATTTCAATTCTGTTATTGTTTGACCTTGTTCTGCCTCAATACACTGTGTAATGATGTGATCTGTGTGAACGATATACAAGACAAGATTGTCACTGTATCTTGGCACACGTCAACAATAATAAACCAATTCCAATTCTGTTATTGTTTGACCTTGTTCCACCTCAATACACTGTGTAATGATGTGATCTGTGTGAACGATATACAAGACAAGATTGTCACTGTATCTCGGTACACGTGAACAATAATAAACCAATTCCAATTCTGTTATTGTTTGACCTTGTTCCACCTCAATACACTGTGTAATGATGTGATCTGTGTGAACGATATACAAGACAAGATTGTCACTGTATCTCGGTACACGTGAACAATAATAAACCAATTCCCATTCTGTTATTGTTTGACCTTGTTCTGCCTCAATACACTGTGTAATGATGTGATCTGTGTGAACGATATACAAGACAAGATTGTCACTGTATCTCGGTACACGTCAACAATAATAAACCAATTCCCATTCTGTTATTGTTTGACCTTGTTCTGCCTCAATACACTGTGTAATGATGTGATCTGTGTGAACGATATACAAGATTGTCTCTGTATCTCGGTACACGTCAACAATAATAAACCAATTCCAATTCTGTTATTGTTTGACCTTGTTCTGCCTCAATACACTGTGTAATGATGTGATCTGTGTGAACGATATACAAGATTGTCTCTGTATCTCGGTACACGTCAACAATAATAAACCAATTCCAATTCTGTTATTGTTTGACCTTGTTCTACCTCAATACACTGTGTAATGATGTGATCTGTGTAAACGATATACAAGACAAGATTGTCACTGTATCTCGGTACACGTCAACAATAATAAACCAATTCCAATTCTGTTATTGTTTGACCTTGTTCTGCCTCAATACACTGTGTAATGATGTGATCTGTGTGAACGATATACAAGACAAGATTGTCACTGTATCTCGGTACACGTCAACAATAATAAACCAATTCCAATTCTGTTATTGTTTGACCTTGTTCTGCCTCAATACACTGTGTAATGATGTGATCTGTGTGAACGATATACAAGACAAGATTGTCACTGTATCTCGGTACACGTCAACAATAATAAACCAATTCCCATTCTGTTATTGTTTGACCTTGTTCTGCCTCAATACACTGTGTAATGATGTGATCTGTGTGAACGATATACAAGACAAGATTGTCACTGTATCTCGGTACACGTCAACAATAATAAACCAATTCCCATTCTGTTATTGTTTGACCTTGTTCTGCCTCAATACACTGTGTAATGATGTGATCTGTGTGAACGATATACAAGACAAGATTGTCACTGTATCTCGGTACACGTCAACAATAATAAACCAATTCCAATTCTGTTATTGTTTGACCTTGTTCTGCCTCAATACACTGTGTAACGATGTGATCTGTGTGAACGATATACAAGACAAGATTGTCACTGTATCTCGGTACACGTCAACAATAATAAACCAATTCCAATTCTGTTATTGTTTGACCTTGTTCTACCTCAATACACTGTGTAATGATGTGATCTGTGTGAACGATATACAAGACAAGATTGTCACTGTATCTCGGTACACATCAACAATAATAAACCAATTCCAATTCTGTTATTGTTTGACCTTGTTCTACCTCAATACACTGTGTAATGATGTGATCTGTGTGAACGATATACAAGACAAGATTGTCACTGTATCTCGGTACACGTCAACAATAATAAACCAATTCCAATTCTGTTATTGTTTGACCTTGTTCCGCCTCAATACACTGTGTAATGATGTGATCTGTGTAAACGATATACAAGACAAGATTGTCACTGTATCTCGGTACACGTCAACAATAATAAACCAATTCCAATTCTGTTATTGTTTGACCTTGTTCTGCCTCAATACACTGTGTAATGATGTGATCTGTGTGAACGATATACAAGACAAGATTGTCACTGTATCTCGGTACACGTCAACAATAATAAACCAATTCCCATTCTGTTATTGTTTGACCTTGTTCTGCCTCAATACACTGTGTAATGATGTGATCTGTGTGAACGATATACAAGACAAGACTGTCACCATGCTACGGGCACAGGCAACCAGGACAAGCCAACAGTGACGTGCTCTACCTGAAGTTGCGAGCTCCCTCCGCCGAGCCCTGCTTGCTGCAGCCGCTGCTCTCGGGATCCTCCAGGCAATCCCGGGACGGAGGCGGGACCTCTGTCTGGCTACCTGAGGGTCAGGAGGAAAGACATTCAGTGTCATCAGACCTTGGTGGTGGGGTGTGGGGGGGGGGGCAGGCAGCTGGCATCGAGGGACACTCTGGAGGAGCGTCAGTGTCACCATCGAATATTCAGACAGGGGAACAGGAAGGGCAGCAAGGAAAGAGTTAAATTTTGTCAGGAGTTATGTCGGGAGTCCTCCTTGGCCTACCCCAAAGCAAGCAATGTGATCTGCCAGACAAGTCGGGGTTGGCCGGGAGTGCAGAACGTTCTGAAAAAGCAAACCGGTCACAGTGAAACCAGTTTTGGGGACTGACACGAGTCGACAGCTGTAATATTCTGCGGAGGTGAGAGAGGGAGGCCCGGACAGGGACAGGGTAAATGATTGCACAGGTATCAGACCGCAGGAAGGTTTGAGGGTAAGGGGCTTTGCAGGGTTGGGGGGGGGGAATTCTTTCTGTGAGTTGGATCATGGGTTAGACGGGGTTGTGACCGACAGCAGGGCAGGCAGGCTCTGTCGGTGCACGATTGTGGCGTGACACTCACGGGCTGCACCCCCCCACCCCCCCAAGCACACCCTCAGGTGCATGGTTCATTAACACAAACAACGCAGTTCACTGTACGTCCCGAGATAAATAAACCTGAATCTGGAATCAGACTAATGTTCAGGGGGGCGGGGGGGCACAGGGTTTCAAGGGAGGAGGAGAGAGAGGGAAATAGAGATGTAGGGAGAAATAGAGAGAATGGTAGAGACAGAGAGAGATACAGATAGGGTGTGAGAGAGGTAAAGAGAGGGGAAGAGGTAGATAGAGAGAAGGAGCGAGGTGGAGAGAAAGAGAACACACTGCCAAGAGTCTTACCATTGACACTATATTCTGCCATCATACTTGACCCATCTCACACTGAACCACCTCACACTTATCTGGGCTGTTACCTGAACATGGTGGGAAGCTAGAGAAGAAACTGTGGGACCCCTGGCCGAGATGTTTGCTTCATTGAGATCGAAGTCCCCGCCCGCTTTCGGAGGACCACTACCCACCCCAGCACCGAGGAACTGCCGCTGCTCTGGGGGTCCGACCTCAGGTCACGGCCTGCAGGAACTCCGATGCGCGCCGTGGCTTTCACTGGCCACCAGAGGGCGCTAGCGCAGGCCAGCGGCGACGTCCCGCAGACAGTTCACAAAACCAGTTCCTCTGCTATGTTGGCCACTGGGCTGCGTGCGATGGGAACCTGCGACTTACATCCCAGTGGTGTGCTTCTGGCCCGATCGAGCAATTTGCTGTCTCCGAGGGAGCTAGCGAGGTTTGAAGTGTTTGGCTTCTAGCCCGCGATCGGCTCCGTTGCCCCTCTCCAACCAAGGCATTGAACACGGTTGAAATCGACGGCAGACAGGAGCGGAGGGCAGTCGGGTGCTTTTGGTGCCGTCGGCCTGCTTTTGCCCGCTCCTCCTCGCACTCTTGCCAGCTGCTGTCGGAGGAGGGTGCGGGGGAGCCTTGGGAACCAGGCTGCCAGGGTTGGTCGGTGAGTCTGGGGGACTTCGAGGTTCACGTTGCTTCCGCTCCTGGATTCTGGCTACTCTCGTTCTGTCTTTGCTGATTCGAGTGCTTTGACGGGGGCGATCGATGCGGACTGGGGCACTTTGGCGAAGAGTGACCCCGCGGCCTGCATCGGACGAAAGTGACCGTTTACCGGTTTGACCTCTGAAATTCCGTGTTCACTCGCTTTGTGCTGTTTGCCCAGCTGGTTCCTTTACTCCGCGCGTCTGGGATTCTGACGTTTCCGCGAATGGCGTGGAGGATTTTGCCCGACTCTGTAGGGTAAACTCCTTTGCGAGATGAGAGAATTGTGTGACTATATTGCTCAATGCCTGAATCAACAAAGAATCACGGTACAGCCCTCTACCCCTCCTGCTGTAAACACAAGACTGTGGTACTGCCCTTTAACCTACTCCTTTACATCATAAAGTAACATGACTTAATTGTGGCAGAAAATTCTGAATATAGGGTTGAAACATCTATACCTGGCACCTTCCTTTCACTGGCAATGCGCCTCGTGCTGATCTCAGTGCACAACACGGCAGTGTAAACAAGATGGAGACGGTGAAGGCATAAATCGCAGGGAGGGCCCTGTGGGCTGCCAAGTGTCCGACAACTAAACAGTGTGTAAGGTTTTCCTTCATCTGTCTGGTGCCAACATATAAAGCAAATTATACTTTAGTCCTTCAATGACTCACTGGATCGAAGGATTTCATGGACCTTCTTTGTGCCGTGAACGAAGACTCGCCATTCAGCCTGGGTTCCCAGCACTCCTGCAATCACCTGCCTTAGTTTTCAGGATGTTCTGACAAACTGTCTGTGTGTTGTGGGCAGGAGAGACCGTCACTGGCATTGTTGTGGGAATTGATAAGACGCACAGGATTGACTCTTTTTAAACTCTTGACTGATGTAATTGACTATCTGTGTGCGTGTATAAAGAGGGCTGTGACTATCGCTCCCTGGAGGACTTGAGGACCGCACCGTTAGTGAGTCACTCGTCCCTCATTTGCGAATACAGATACTCTCCGGCCACCTCGAGATCCACGTCCAATTTACTCGTGACCGACTTTAATTGAAGTTCCTTGGCAAGCTGACTCCCCTGACCAAGGTCTTTCTTTGTTCCGTGGCCGCCTGCAGGAGGACCCATTGTAGTCTGCACGCAGACTTTGATAGCAAAGGTCCGTTTCTGTGCCCTGATGAAGGGTCAGGGCCGGAAACGTCAACCGTTCACTCTTTTCCGTCGATGCTGCCTGGCCTGCTGAGTCCCCCCAGTGTTGCTCGGGTTAGAGGTTCCTTGCATGCCCCGGGCCACCTCTGCAAGTCGCCTGCAACCGAAGCAGGCCTTTGGGGGATGCCAACTCCCTGGGCTGTGAAGACTCCGTCAGACCATTGACTACAGCTCTGTCTTCGATGCTATAATTCCCAAGGAGACCTTGAGTGCAAACTCCTGACCCTGGGAGTGGGAAGACCCCTCCTTGGGCAACTGCATCCTTGGGCCCCTAACAGAGCACAGTCAGGCAGCAGCAGCAGCTCTGCCACGGTTATTCTGAACGCCAATGCCCCGCGAGACCATGTCCCCGGCCCCCAACTCTCTTGGGCGCTCAGCGGCTTCCTGGCCAGAATCAGCTCTCGCTTTGCCCACAGGGTTACAGGCGGCACCATACCGTCACGGGCCGCAATAGGTTGCCATGACAACAGCCATCTCGCCAGTGTCGGGCGATCGAAGGAGCTGGCCACTGGCTTCCAAAAGGAGGGCATGGAGCATGCTCCTGCCCCCATCAACCATGCCAGGGTTCAGTGGGTCGAGCGCAGTCCTGCTACAGCACCCCTGCTTCCTCAGGAACGTCTGCCTCGACCCTCACTGATGCACCGTCCTATCTCGGTACACGTCAACAATAATAAACGAATTCTGCATTCTGTTATTGTTTGACCTTGTTCTACCTCAATACACTGTGTAATGATGTGATCTGTGTGAACGATACACAAGACAAGATTGTCACTGTATCTCGGCACACGTCAACAATAATAAACCAATTCCAATTCTGTTATTGTTTGACCTTGTTCTACCTCAATACACTGTGTAATGATGTGATCTGTGTGAACGATATACAAGACAAGATTGTCACTGTCCCTCGGTACACCATTTCCAACAACCCCAGACGTCTCACTTACCTTGGGAGGACGAGCGGCAGGCCAGGTGGGTAAAGGAGAGGTACAGGGCGCCACTGGGCTGGAAGTAGTGGTCAAGGATCAAGCTGACTCTCTCTGTCACCTGCAGGTAGAGGCGAGCCTCCTCCTGGTCCACCTTCCTCTCCCGGGACAGCTGCGGGCACAGGACAGGAAGTGAGGGGCGTGTGGCCAGAGTACAGATCCCCCGCCTACCCCTCCCGACCCTCCCTCTGGGTCCTGCCCCGTTGTACGGCACAGACGCAGGCCCTTCGGCCCAACCTGTCCATGCCAGCCCACAACCCCATCCATGCCTGGCCCATATTCCTTGAAACCTTTCCCACTCGCGTAGCTGCCTGTCATTGCACCTGACTCAGCCGCTCCCTCTGACAGATCTTTCCAAACAGAACTGTGCAACAGTCTGACGCATAGCAGGCTGCCCTAGTCCTTTCCAAACAGAGCTGTCCAACAGTCTGACGCATAGCAGGGTGCCCTAGTCCTTTCCAAACAGAACTGTCCAACAGTCTGACGCATAGCAGGGTGCCCTAGTCCTTTCCAAACAGAACTGTGCAACAGTCTGACGCATAGCAGGGTGCCCTAGTCCTTTCCATACAGAACTGTGCAACAGTCTGACGCATAGCAGGCTGCCCTAGTCCTTTCCAAACAGAACTGTGCAACAGTCTGACGCATAGCAGGGTGCCCTAGTCCTTTCCAAACAGAACTGTGCAACAGTCTGACGCATAGCAGGGTGCCCTAGTCCTTTCCATACAGAACTGTGCAACAGTCTGACGCATAGCAGGCTGCCCTAGTCCTTTCCATACAGAACTGTCCAACAGTCTGACACATAGCAGGGTGCCCTAGTCCTTTCCAAACAGAACTGTCCAACAGTCTGACGCATAGCAGGCTGCCCTAGTCCTTTCCATACAGAACTGTGCAACAGTCTGACGCATAGCAGGCTGCCCTAGTCCTTTCCAAACAGAACTGTGCAACAGTCTGACGCATAGCAGGCTGCCCTAGTCCTTTCCAAACAGAACTGTGCAACAGTCTGACGCATAGCAGGGTGCCCTAGTCCTTTCCAAACAGAACTGTGCAACAGTCTGACGCATAGCAGGGTGCCCTAGTCCTTTCCAAACAGAACTGTGCAACAGTCTGACGCATAGCAGGGTGCCCTAGTCCTTTCCAAACAGAACTGTCCAACAGTCTGACGCATAGCAGGGTGCCCTAGTCCTTTCCAAACAGAACTGTGCAACAGTCTGACGCATAGCAGGCTGCCCTAGTCCTTTCCAAACAGAACTGTGCAACAGTCTGACGCATAGCAGGGTGCCCTAGTCCTTTCCAAACAGAACTGTGCAACAGTCTGACGCATAGCAGGGTGCCCTAGTCCTTTCCAAACAGAACTGTGCAACAGTCTGACGCATAGCAGGGTGCCCTAGTCCTTTCCAAACAGAACTGTCCAACAGTCTGACGCATAGCAGGGTGCCCTAGTCCTTTCCAAACAGAACTGTGCAACAGTCTGACACATAGCAGGGTGCCCTAGTCCTTTCCATACAGAACTGTCCAACAGTCTGACGCATAGCAGGCTGCCCTAGTCCTTTCCATACAGAACTGTCCAACAGTCTGACGCATAGCAGGGTGCCCTAGTCCTTTCCAAACAGAACTGTCCAACAGTCTGACGCATAGCAGGGTGCCCTAGTCCTTTCCAAACAGAACTGTGCAACAGTCTGACACATAGCAGGGTGCCCTAGTCCTTTCCATACAGAACTGTGCAACAGTCTGACACATAGCAGGGTGCCCTAGTCATTTCCATACAGAACTGTGCAACAGTCTGACGCATAGCAGGGTGCCCTAGTCCTTTCCAAACAGAACTGGGCAACAGTCTGACGCATAGCAGGCTGCCCTAGTCCTTTCCATACAGAACTGTGCAACAGTCTGACGCATAGCAGGGTGCCCTAGTCCTTTCCATACAGAACTGTGCAACAGTCTGACACATAGCAGGCTGCCCTAGTCCTTTCCATACAGAACTGTGCAACAGTCTGACACATAGCAGGGTGCCCTAGTCCTTTCCATACAGAACTGTGCAACAGTCTGACACATAGCAGGGTGCCCTAGTCCTTTCCAAACAGAACTGGGCAACAGTCTGACGCATAGCAGGCTGCCCTAGTCCTTTCCATACAGAACTGTGCAACAGTCTGACGCATAGCAGGGTGCCCTAGTCCTTTCCATACAGAACTGTGCAACAGTCTGACACATAGCAGGCTGCCCTAGTCCTTTCCATACAGAACTGTGCAACAGTCTGACACATAGCAGGGTGCCCTAGTCCTTTCCATACAGAACTGTGCAACAGTCTGACACATAGCAGGCTGCCCTAGTCCTTTCCATACAGAACTGTGCAACAGTCTGACACATAGCAGGGTGCCCTAGTCCTTTCCATACAGAACTGTGCAACAGTCTGACACATAGCAGGGTGCCCTAGTCCTTTCCATACAGAACTGTGCAACAGTCTGACGCATAGCAGGCTGCCCTAGTCCTTTCCATACAGAACTGTGCAACAGTCTGACGCATAGCAGGCTGCCCTAGTCCTTTCCATACAGAACTGTGCAACAGTCTGACGCATAGCAGGCTGCCCTAGTCCTTTCCATACAGAACTGTGCAACAGTCTGACGCATAGCAGGCTGCCCTAGTCCTTTCCATACAGAACTGTGCAACAGTCTGACGCATAGCAGGCTGCCCTAGTCCTTTCCAAACAGAACTGGGCAACAGTCTGACGCATAGCAGGCTGCCCTAGTCCTTTCCATACAGAACTGTGCAAAAGTCTGACACATAGCAGGGTGCCCTAGTCCTTTCCATACAGAACTGTGCAACAGTCTGACGCATAGCAGGGTGCCCTAGTCCTTTCCATACAGAACTGTGCAACAGTCTGACGCATAGCAGGCTGCCCTAGTCCTTTCCATACAGAACTGTGCAACAGTCTGACACATAGCAGGGTGCCCTAGTCCTTTCCATACAGAACTGTGCAACAGTCTGACGCATAGCAGGCTGCCCTAGTCCTTTCCATACAGAACTGTCCAACAGTCTGAAACATAGCAGGGTGCCCTAGTCCTTTCCAAACAGAACTGTGCAACAGTCTGACACATAGCAGGCTGCCCTAG
The DNA here is from genome assembly GCF_048418815.1 of Hemitrygon akajei. Classification (NCBI taxonomy): domain Eukaryota; kingdom Metazoa; phylum Chordata; class Chondrichthyes; order Myliobatiformes; family Dasyatidae; genus Hemitrygon; species Hemitrygon akajei. The sequence goes on from NW_027331958.1 coordinate 782,726, forward strand.
TCCTTTCCATACAGAACTGTCCAACAGTCTGACACATAGCAGGCTGCCCTAGTCCTTTCCATACAGAACTGTCCAACAGTCTGACGCATAGCAGGCTGCCCTAGTCCTTTCCATACAGAACTGTGCAACAGTCTGACGCATAGCAGGCTGCCCTAGTCCTTTCCATACAGAACTGTGCAACAGTCTGACACATAGCAGGCTGCCCTAGTCCTTTCCATACAGAACTGTGCAACAGTCTGACACATAGCAGGCTGCCCTAGTCCTTTCCATACAGAACTGTGCAACAGTCTGACACATAGCAGGCTGCCCTAGTCCTTTCCATACAGAACTGTGCAACAGTCTGACACATAGCAGGCTGCCCTAGTCCTTTCCATACAGAACTGTGCAACAGTCTGACACATAGCAGGGTGCCCTAGTCCTTTCCATACAGAACTGTGCAACAGTCTGACGCATAGCAGGCTGCCCTAGTCCTTTCCATACAGAACTGTGCAACAATCTGACGCATAGCAGGGTGCCCTAGTCCTTTCCATATAGAACTGTGCAACAGTCTGACACATAGCAGGCTGCCCTAGTCCTTTCCATACAGAACTGTGCAACAGTCTGACGCATAGCAGGCTGCCCTAGCCCTTTCCAAACAGAACTGTCCAACAGTCTGACGCATAGCAGGCTGCCCTAGTCCTTTCCATACAGAACTGTGCAACAGTCTGACGCATAGCAGGCTGCCCTAGTCCTTTCCATACAGAACTGTCCAACAGTCTGACGCATAGCAGGCTGCCCTAGTCCTTTCCAAACAGAACTGTGCAACAGTCTGACGCATAGCAGGCTGCCCTAGTCCTTTCCATACAGAACTGTGCAACAGTCTGACGCATAGCAGGCTGCCCTAGTCCTTTCCATACAGAACTGTGCAACAGTCTGACGCATAGCAGGCTCCCTAGTCCTTTCCATACAGAACTGTGCAACAGTCTGACACATAGCAGGCTGCCCTAGTCCTTTCCATACAGAACTGTGCAACAGTCTGACGCATAGCAGGGTGCCCTAGTCCTTTCCATACAGAACTGTGCAACAGTCTGACGCATAGCAGGCTGCCCTAGTCCTTTCCATACAGAACTGTGCAACAGTCTGACGCATAGCAGGCTGCCCTAGTCCTTTCCATACAGAACTGTGCAACAGTCTGACACATAGCAGGCTGCCCTAGTCCTTTCCATACAGAACTGTGCAACAGTCTGACGCATAGCAGGCTGCCCTAGTCCTTTCCATACAGAACTGTGCAACAGTCTGACACATAGCAGGCTGCCCTAGTCCTTTCCATACAGAACTGTGCAACAGTCTGACGCATAGCAGGCTGCCCTAGTCCTTTCCATACAGAACTGTGCAACAGTCTGACGCATAGCAGGGTGCCCTAGTCCTTTCCATACAGAACTGTGCAACAGTCTGACGCATAGCAGGCTGCCCTAGTCCTTTCCATACAGAACTGTGCAACAGTCTGACGCATAGCAGGCTGCCCTAGTCCTTTCCATACAGAACTGTGCAACAGTCTGACGCATAGCAGGCTGCCCTAGTCCTTTCCATACAGAACTGTGCAACAGTCTGACACATAGCAGGCTGCCCTAGTCCTTTCCATACAGAACTGTGCAACAGTCTGACACATAGCAGGCTGCCCTAGTCCTTTCCATACAGAACTGTGCAACAGTCTGACACATAGCAGGGTGCCCTAGTCCTTTCCATACAGAACTGTGCAACAGTCTGACGCATAGCAGGCTGCCCTAGTCCTTTCCATACAGAACTGTGCAACAGTCTGACACATAGCAGGCTGCCCTAGTCCTTTCCATACAGAACTGTGCAACAGTCTGACACATAGCAGGCTGCCCTAGTCCTTTCCATACAGAACTGTGCAACAGTCTGACACATAGCAGGGTGCCCTAGTCCTTTCCATACAGAACTGTGCAACAGTCTGACGCATAGCAGGCTGCCCTAGTCCTTTCCATACAGAACTGTGCAACAGTCTGACGCATAGCAGGGTGCCCTAGTCCTTTCCATACAGAACTGTGCAACAGTCTGACACATAGCAGGCTGCCCTAGTCCTTTCCATACAGAACTGTGCAACAGTCTGACGCATAGCAGGCTGCCCTAGCCCTTTCCAAACAGAACTGTCCAACAGTCTGACGCATAGCAGGCTGCCCTAGTCCTTTCCATACAGAACTGTGCAACAGTCTGACGCATAGCAGGCTGCCCTAGTCCTTTCCATACAGAACTGTCCAACAGTCTGACGCATAGCAGGGTGCCCTAGTCCTTTCCAAACAGAACTGTGCAACAGTCTGACGCATAGCAGGCTGCCCTAGTCCTTTCCATACAGAACTGTGCAACAGTCTGACGCATAGCAGGCTGCCCTAGTCCTTTCCATACAGAACTGTGCAACAGTCTGACGCATAGCAGGGTGCCCTAGCCCTTTCCAAACAGAACTGTCCAACAGTCTGACGCATAGCAGGCTGCCCTAGTCCTTTCCATACAGAACTGTCCAACAGTCTGACGCATAGCAGGCTGCCCTAGTCCTTTCCATACAGAACTGTGCAACAGTCTGACGCATAGCAGGGTGCCCTAGTCCTTTCCATACAGAACTGTCCAACAGTCTGACACATAGCAGGCTGCCCTAGTCCTTTCCATACAGAACTGTCCAACAGTCTGACACATAGCAGGCTGCCCTAGTCCTTTCCATACAGAACTGTGCAACAGTCTGACGCATACCAGGGTGCCCTAGTCCTTTCCATACAGAACTGTCCAACAGTCTGACACATAGCAGGGTGCCCTAGTCCTTTCCATACAGAACTGTCCAACAGTCTGACACATAGCAGGCTGCCCTAGTCCTTTCCATACAGAACTGTCCAACAGTCTGACACATAGCAGGCTGCCCTAGTCCTTTCCATACAGAACTGTGCAACAGTCTGACACATAGCAGGCTGCCCTAGTCCTTTCCATACAGAACTGTGCAACAGTCTGACGCATAGCAGGCTGCCCTAGTCCTTTCCATACAGAACTGTGCAACAGTCTGACACATAGCAGGGTGCCCTAGTCCTTTCCATACAGAACTGTGCAACAGTCTGACACATAGCAGGGTGCCCTAGTCCTTTCCATACAGAACTGTGCAACAGTCTGACACATAGCAGGGTGCCCTAGTCCTTTCCATACAGAACTGTCCAACAGTCTGACACATAGCAGGCTGCCCTAGTCCTTTCCATACAGAACTGTCCAACAGTCTGACGCATAGCAGGCTGCCCTAGTCCTTTCCATACAGAACTGTCCAACAGTCTGACGCATAGCAGGGTGCCCTAGTCCTTTCCATACAGAACTGTCCAACAGTCTGACACATAGCAGGGTGCCCTAGTCCTTTCCATACAGAACTGTCCAACAGTCTGACACATAGCAGGGTGCCCTAGTCCTTTCCATACAGAACTGGGCAACAGTCTGACGCATAGCAGGCTGCCCTAGTCCTTTCCATACAGAACTGTGCAACAGTCTGACACATAGCAGGCTGCCCTAGTCCTTTCCATACAGAACTGTGCAACAGTCTGACGCATAGCAGGGTGCCCTAGTCCTTTCCATACAGAACTGTCCAACAGTCTGACGCATAGCAGGGTGCCCTAGTCATTTCCATACAGAACTGTGCAACAGTCTGACGCATAGCAGGGTGCCCTAGTCCTTTCCAAACAGAACTGGGCAACAGTCTGACGCATAGCAGGCTGCCCTAGTCCTTTCCATACAGAACTGTGCAACAGTCTGACGCATAGCAGGGTGCCCTAGTCCTTTCCATACAGAACTGTGCAACAGTCTGACACATAGCAGGCTGCCCTAGTCCTTTCCATACAGAACTGTGCAACAGTCTGACACATAGCAGGGTGCCCTAGTCCTTTCCATACAGAACTGTGCAACAGTCTGACACATAGCAGGGTGCCCTAGTCCTTTCCAAACAGAACTGGGCAACAGTCTGACGCATAGCAGGCTGCCCTAGTCCTTTCCATACAGAACTGTGCAACAGTCTGACGCATAGCAGGGTGCCCTAGTCCTTTCCATACAGAACTGTGCAACAGTCTGACACATAGCAGGCTGCCCTAGTCCTTTCCATACAGAACTGTGCAACAGTCTGACACATAGCAGGGTGCCCTAGTCCTTTCCATACAGAACTGTGCAACAGTCTGACACATAGCAGGCTGCCCTAGTCCTTTCCATACAGAACTGTGCAACAGTCTGACACATAGCAGGGTGCCCTAGTCCTTTCCATACAGAACTGTGCAACAGTCTGACACATAGCAGGGTGCCCTAGTCCTTTCCATACAGAACTGTGCAACAGTCTGACGCATAGCAGGCTGCCCTAGTCCTTTCCATACAGAACTGTGCAACAGTCTGACGCATAGCAGGCTGCCCTAGTCCTTTCCATACAGAACTGTGCAACAGTCTGACGCATAGCAGGCTGCCCTAGTCCTTTCCATACAGAACTGTGCAACAGTCTGACGCATAGCAGGCTGCCCTAGTCCTTTCCATACAGAACTGTGCAACAGTCTGACGCATAGCAGGCTGCCCTAGTCCTTTCCAAACAGAACTGGGCAACAGTCTGACGCATAGCAGGCTGCCCTAGTCCTTTCCATACAGAACTGTGCAAAAGTCTGACACATAGCAGGGTGCCCTAGTCCTTTCCATACAGAACTGTGCAACAGTCTGACGCATAGCAGGGTGCCCTAGTCCTTTCCATACAGAACTGTGCAACAGTCTGACGCATAGCAGGCTGCCCTAGTCCTTTCCATACAGAACTGTGCAACAGTCTGACACATAGCAGGGTGCCCTAGTCCTTTCCATACAGAACTGTGCAACAGTCTGACGCATAGCAGGCTGCCCTAGTCCTTTCCATACAGAACTGTCCAACAGTCTGAAACATAGCAGGGTGCCCTAGTCCTTTCCAAACAGAACTGTGCAACAGTCTGACACATAGCAGGCTGCCCTAGTCCTTTCCATACAGAACTGTCCAACAGTCTGACACATAGCAGGCTGCCCTAGTCCTTTCCATACAGAACTGTCCAACAGTCTGACGCATAGCAGGCTGCCCTAGTCCTTTCCATACAGAACTGTGCAACAGTCTGACGCATAGCAGGCTGCCCTAGTCCTTTCCATACAGAACTGTGCAACAGTCTGACACATAGCAGGCTGCCCTAGTCCTTTCCATACAGAACTGTGCAACAGTCTGACACATAGCAGGCTGCCCTAGTCCTTTCCATACAGAACTGTGCAACAGTCTGACACATAGCAGGCTGCCCTAGTCCTTTCCATACAGAACTGTGCAACAGTCTGACACATAGCAGGCTGCCCTAGTCCTTTCCATACAGAACTGTGCAACAGTCTGACACATAGCAGGGTGCCCTAGTCCTTTCCATACAGAACTGTGCAACAGTCTGACGCATAGCAGGCTGCCCTAGTCCTTTCCATACAGAACTGTGCAACAATCTGACGCATAGCAGGGTGCCCTAGTCCTTTCCATATAGAACTGTGCAACAGTCTGACACATAGCAGGCTGCCCTAGTCCTTTCCATACAGAACTGTGCAACAGTCTGACGCATAGCAGGCTGCCCTAGCCCTTTCCAAACAGAACTGTCCAACAGTCTGACGCATAGCAGGCTGCCCTAGTCCTTTCCATACAGAACTGTGCAACAGTCTGACGCATAGCAGGCTGCCCTAGTCCTTTCCATACAGAACTGTCCAACAGTCTGACGCATAGCAGGCTGCCCTAGTCCTTTCCAAACAGAACTGTGCAACAGTCTGACGCATAGCAGGCTGCCCTAGTCCTTTCCATACAGAACTGTGCAACAGTCTGACGCATAGCAGGCTCCCTAGTCCTTTCCATACAGAACTGTGCAACAGTCTGACACATAGCAGGCTGCCCTAGTCCTTTCCATACAGAACTGTGCAACAGTCTGACGCATAGCAGGGTGCCCTAGTCCTTTCCATACAGAACTGTGCAACAGTCTGACGCATAGCAGGCTGCCCTAGTCCTTTCCATACAGAACTGTGCAACAGTCTGACGCATAGCAGGCTGCCCTAGTCCTTTCCATACAGAACTGTGCAACAGTCTGACACATAGCAGGCTGCCCTAGTCCTTTCCATACAGAACTGTGCAACAGTCTGACGCATAGCAGGCTGCCCTAGTCCTTTCCATACAGAACTGTGCAACAGTCTGACACATAGCAGGCTGCCCTAGTCCTTTCCATACAGAACTGTGCAACAGTCTGACGCATAGCAGGCTGCCCTAGTCCTTTCCATACAGAACTGTGCAACAGTCTGACGCATAGCAGGGTGCCCTAGTCCTTTCCATACAGAACTGTGCAACAGTCTGACGCATAGCAGGCTGCCCTAGTCCTTTCCATACAGAACTGTGCAACAGTCTGACACATAGCAGGCTGCCCTAGTCCTTTCCATACAGAACTGTGCAACAGTCTGACGCATAGCAGGCTGCCCTAGTCCTTTCCATACAGAACTGTGCAACAGTCTGACACATAGCAGGCTGCCCTAGTCCTTTCCATACAGAACTGTGCAACAGTCTGACACATAGCAGGCTGCCCTAGTCCTTTCCATACAGAACTGTGCAACAGTCTGACACATAGCAGGGTGCCCTAGTCCTTTCCATACAGAACTGTGCAACAGTCTGACGCATAGCAGGCTGCCCTAGTCCTTTCCATACAGAACTGTGCAACAGTCTGACACATAGCAGGCTGCCCTAGTCCTTTCCATACAGAACTGTGCAACAGTCTGACACATAGCAGGCTGCCCTAGTCCTTTCCATACAGAACTGTGCAACAGTCTGACACATAGCAGGGTGCCCTAGTCCTTTCCATACAGAACTGTGCAACAGTCTGACGCATAGCAGGCTGCCCTAGTCCTTTCCATACAGAACTGTGCAACAGTCTGACGCATAGCAGGGTGCCCTAGTCCTTTCCATACAGAACTGTGCAACAGTCTGACACATAGCAGGCTGCCCTAGTCCTTTCCATACAGAACTGTGCAACAGTCTGACGCATAGCAGGCTGCCCTAGCCCTTTCCAAACAGAACTGTCCAACAGTCTGACGCATAGCAGGCTGCCCTAGTCCTTTCCATACAGAACTGTGCAACAGTCTGACGCATAGCAGGCTGCCCTAGTCCTTTCCATACAGAACTGTCCAACAGTCTGACGCATAGCAGGGTGCCCTAGTCCTTTCCAAACAGAACTGTGCAACAGTCTGACGCATAGCAGGCTGCCCTAGTCCTTTCCATACAGAACTGTGCAACAGTCTGACGCATAGCAGGCTGCCCTAGTCCTTTCCATACAGAACTGTGCAACAGTCTGACGCATAGCAGGGTGCCCTAGCCCTTTCCAAACAGAACTGTCCAACAGTCTGACGCATAGCAGGCTGCCCTAGTCCTTTCCATACAGAACTGTCCAACAGTCTGACGCATAGCAGGCTGCCCTAGTCCTTTCCATACAGAACTGTGCAACAGTCTGACGCATAGCAGGGTGCCCTAGTCCTTTCCATACAGAACTGTCCAACAGTCTGACACATAGCAGGCTGCCCTAGTCCTTTCCATACAGAACTGTCCAACAGTCTGACACATAGCAGGCTGCCCTAGTCCTTTCCATACAGAACTGTGCAACAGTCTGACGCATACCAGGGTGCCCTAGTCCTTTCCATACAGAACTGTCCAACAGTCTGACACATAGCAGGGTGCCCTAGTCCTTTCCATACAGAACTGTCCAACAGTCTGACACATAGCAGGCTGCCCTAGTCCTTTCCATACAGAACTGTCCAACAGTCTGACACATAGCAGGCTGCCCTAGTCCTTTCCATACAGAACTGTGCAACAGTCTGACACATAGCAGGCTGCCCTAGTCCTTTCCATACAGAACTGTGCAACAGTCTGACGCATAGCAGGCTGCCCTAGTCCTTTCCATACAGAACTGTGCAACAGTCTGACACATAGCAGGGTGCCCTAGTCCTTTCCATACAGAACTGTGCAACAGTCTGACACATAGCAGGGTGCCCTAGTCCTTTCCATACAGAACTGTGCAACAGTCTGACACATAGCAGGGTGCCCTAGTCCTTTCCATACAGAACTGTCCAACAGTCTGACACATAGCAGGCTGCCCTAGTCCTTTCCATACAGAACTGTCCAACAGTCTGACGCATAGCAGGCTGCCCTAGTCCTTTCCATACAGAACTGTCCAACAGTCTGACGCATAGCAGGGTGCCCTAGTCCTTTCCATACAGAACTGTCCAACAGTCTGACACATAGCAGGGTGCCCTAGTCCTTTCCATACAGAACTGTCCAACAGTCTGACACATAGCAGGGTGCCCTAGTCCTTTCCATACAGAACTGGGCAACAGTCTGACGCATAGCAGGCTGCCCTAGTCCTTTCCATACAGAACTGTGCAACAGTCTGACACATAGCAGGCTGCCCTAGTCCTTTCCATACAGAACTGTGCAACAGTCTGACGCATAGCAGGGTGCCCTAGTCCTTTCCATACAGAACTGTCCAACAGTCTGACGCATAGCAGGGTGCCCTAGTCCTTTCCATACAGAACTGTCCAACAGTCTGACGCATAGCAGGCTGCCCTAGTCCTTTCCAAACAGAACTGTGCAACAGTCTGACGCATAGCAGGCTGCCCTAGTCCTTTCCATACAGAACTGTGCAACAGTCTGACGCATAGCAGGCTGCCCTAGTCCTTTCCATACAGAACTGTGCAACAGTCTGACGCATAGCAGGCTGCCCTAGTCCTTTCCATACAGAACTGTCCGACAGTCTGACACATAGCAGGCTGCCCTAGTCCTTTCCATACAGAACTGTGCAACAGTCTGACGCATACCAGGGTGCCCTAGTCCTTTCCATACAGAACTGTCCAACAGTCTGACACATAGCAGGGTGCCCTAGTCCTTTCCATACAGAACTGTCCAACAGTCTGACACATAGCAGGCTGCCCTAGTCCTTTCCATACAGAACTGTCCAACAGTCTGACACATAGCAGGCTGCCCTAGTCCTTTCCATACAGAACTGTGCAACAGTCTGACACATAGCAGGGTGCCCTAGTCCTTTCCATACAGAACTGTGCAACAGTCTGACACATAGCAGGGTGCCCTAGTCCTTTCTATACAGAACTGTGCAACAGTCTGACACATAGCAGGGTGCCCTAGTCCTTTCCATACAGAACTGTGCAACAGTCTGACACATAGCAGGGTGCCCTAGTCCTTTCCATACAGAACTGTCCAACAGTCTGACACATAGCAGGCTGCCCTAGTCCTTTCCATACAGAACTGTCCAACAGTCTGACGCATAGCAGGCTGCCCTAGTCCTTTCCATACAGAACTGTCCAACAGTCTGACGCATAGCAGGGTGCCCTAGTCCTTTCCATACAGAACTGTCCAACAGTCTGACACATAGCAGGGTGCCCTAGTCCTTTCCATACAGAACTGGGCAACAGTCTGACGCATAGCAGGCTGCCCTAGTCCTTTCCATACAGAACTGTGCAACAGTCTGACACATAGCAGGCTGCCCTAGTCCTTTCCATACAGAACTGTGCAACAGTCTGACGCATAGCAGGGTGCCCTAGTCCTTTCCATACAGAACTGTCCAACAGTCTGACGCATAGCAGGGTGCCCTAGTCCTTTCCATACAGAACTGTCCAACAGTCTGACGCATAGCAGGCTGCCCTAGTCCTTTCCATACAGAACTGTGCAACAGTCTGACGCATAGCAGGCTGCCCTAGTCCTTTCCAAACAGAACTGTGCAACAGTCTGACGCATAGCAGGCTGCCCTAGTCCTTTCCATACAGAACTGTGCAACAGTCTGACACATAGCAGGCTGCCCTAGTCCTTTCCATACAGAACTGTGCAACAGTCTGACGCATAGCAGGGTGCCCTAGTCCTTTCCATACAGAACTGTCCAACAGTCTGACGCATAGCAGGCTGCCCTAGTCCTTTCCATACAGAACTGTGCAACAGTCTGACGCATAGCAGGCTGCCCTAGTCCTTTCCATACAGAACTGTGCAACAGTCTGACGCATAGCAGGCTGCCCTAGTCCTTTCCATACAGAACTGTGCAACAGTCTGACACATAGCAGGCTGCCCTAGTCCTTTCCATACAGAACTGTGCAACAGTCTGACGCATAGCAGGGTGCCCTAGTCCTTTCCATACAGAACTGTGCAACAGTCTGACGCATAGCAGGCTGCCCTAGTCCTTTCCATACAGAACTGTGCAACAGTCTGACGCATAGCAGGCTGCCCTAGTCCTTTCCATACAGAACTGTGCAACAGTCTGACGCATAGCAGGGTGCCCTAGTCCTTTCCATACAGAACTGTCCAACAGTCTGACGCATAGCAGGGTGCCCTAGTCCTTTCCATACAGAACTGTGCAACAGTCTGACGCATAGCAGGCTGCCCTAGTCCTTTCCATACAGAACTGTGCAACAGTCTGACGCATAGCAGGCTGCCCTAGTCATTTCCATACAGAACTGTGCAACAGTCTGACGCATAGCAGGCTGCCCTAGTCCTTTCCATACAGAACTGTGCAACAGTCTGACGCATAGCAGGCTGCCCTAGTCCTTTCCATACAGAACTGTGCAACAGTCTGACGCATAGCAGGGTGCCCTAGTCCTTTCCATACAGAACTGTGCAACAGTCTGACGCATAGCAGGGTGCCCTAGTCCTTTCCATACAGAACTGTGCAACAGTCTGACACATAGCAGGCTGCCCTAGTCCTTTCCATACAGAACTGTCCAACAGTCTGACACATAGCAGGCTGCCCTAGTCCTTTCCATACAGAACTGTCCAACAGTCTGACGCATAGCAGGCTGCCCTAGTCCTTTCCATACAGAACTGTGCAACAGTCTGACGCATAGCAGGCTGCCCTAGTCCTTTCCATACAGAACTGTCCAACAGTCTGACGCATAGCAGGCTGCCCTAGTCCTTTCCATACAGAACTGTCCAACAGTCTGACGCATAGCAGTCTGCCCTAGTCCTTTCCATACAGAACTGTGCAACAGTCTGACGCATAGCAGGGTGCCCTAGTCCTTTCCATATAGAACTGTGCAACAGTCTGACACATAGCAGGCTGCCCTAGTCCTTTCCATACAGAACTGTGCAACAGTCTGACGCATAGCAGGCTGCCCTAGTCCTTTCCATACAGAACTGTGCAACAGTCTGACGCATAGCAGGCTGCCCTAGTCCTTTCCATACAGAACTGTGCAACAGTCTGACACATAGCAGGCTGCCCTAGTCCTTTCCATACAGAACTGTCCAACAGTCTGACGCATAGCAGGGTGCCCTAGTCCTTTCCATACAGAACTGTGCAACAGTCTGACACATAGCAGGCTGCCCTAGTCCTTTCCATACAGAACTGTGCAACAGTCTGACACATAGCAGGGTGCCCTAGTCCTTTCCATACAGAACTGTGCAACAGTCTGAGGCATAGCAGGCTGCCCTAGTCCTTTCCAAACAGAACTGTGCAACAGTCTGACGCATAGCAGGCTGCCCTAGTCCTTTCCATACAGAACTGTCCAACAGTCTGACGCATAGCAGGCTGCCCTAGTCCTTTCCATACAGAACTGTCCAACAGTCTGACACATAGCAGGCTGCCCTAGTCCTTTCCATACAGAACTGTGCAACAGTCTGACGCATAGCAGGCTGCCCTAGTCCTTTCCATACAGAACTGTCCAACAGTCTGACACATAGCAGGCTGCCCTAGTCCTTTCCATACAGAACTGTGCAACAGTCTGACGCATAGCAGGCTGCCCTAGTCCTTTCCAAACAGAACTGTGCAACAGTCTGACGCATAGCAGGGTGCCCTAGTCCTTTCCATACAGAACTGTCCAACAGTCTGACACATAGCAGGCTGCCCTAGTCCTTTCCATACAGAACTGTCCAACAGTCTGACGCATAGCAGGCTGCCCTAGTCCTTTCCATACAGAACTGTCCAACAGTCTGACGCATAGCAGGCTGCCCTAGTCCTTTCCATACAGAACTGTGCAACAGTCTGACACATAGCAGGCTGCCCTAGTCCTTTCCATACAGAACTGTCCAACAGTCTGACGCATAGCAGGGTGCCCTAGTCCTTTCCATACAGAACTGTGCAACAGTCTGACACATAGCAGGCTGCCCTAGTCCTTTCCATACAGAACTGTGCAACAGTCTGACACATAGCAGGGTGCCCTAGTCCTTTCCATACAGAACTGTGCAACAGTCTGACGCATAGCAGGCTGCCCTAGTCCTTTCCAAACAGAACTGTGCAACAGTCTGACGCATAGCAGGCTGCCCTAGTCCTTTCCATACAGAACTGTGCAACAGTCTGACGCATAGCAGGGTGCCCTAGTCCTTTCCATACAGAACTGTGCAACAGTCTGACACATAGCAGGCTGCCCTAGTCCTTTCCATACAGAACTGTGCAACAGTCTGACGCATAGCAGGCTGCCCTAGTCCTTTCCAAACAGAACTGTGCAACAGTCTGACGCATAGCAGGCTGCCCTAGTCCTTTCCATACAGAACTGGGCAACAGTCTGACGCATAGCAGGGTGCCCTAGTCCTTTCCATACAGAACTGTGCAACAGTCTGACGCATAGCAGGGTGCCCTAGTCCTTTCCATACAGAACTGTGCAACAGTCTGACACATAGCAGGGTGCCCTAGTCCTTTCCATACAGAACTGTGCAACAGTCTGACGCATAGCAGGCTGCCCTAGTCCTTTCCACCGTACTGTCGTAATCCCCTGTACTGCACCGTACTGTCGTAACCCCCTGTACTGCACCGTACTGTCGTAATCCCATGTACTGCACCGTACTGTCGTAATCCCCTGTACTGCACCGTACTGTCGTAATCCCCTGTACTGCACCGTACTGTCGTAACCCCCTGTACTGCACCGTACTGTCGTAATCCCATGTACTGCACCGTACTGTCGTAATCCCATGTACTGCACCGTACTGTCGTAAACCCCTGTACTGCACCGTACTGTCGTAATCCCATGTACTGCACCGTACTGTCGTAATCCCCTGTGCTGCACCGTACTGTCGTAATCCCCTGTGCTGCACCGTACTGTCGTAATCCCATGTACTGCACCGTACTGTCGTAATCCCCTGTACTGCACCGTACTGTCGTAATCCCCTGTACTGCACCGTACTGTCGTAATCCCATGTACTGCACCGTACTGTCGTAATCCCCTGTACTGCACCGTACTGTCGTAATCCCCTGTACTGCACCGTACTGTCGTAATCCCCTGTACTGCACCGTACTGTCGTAACCCCCTGTACTGCACCGTACTGTCGTAATCCCATGTACTGCACCGTACTGTCGTAATCCCATGTACTGCACCGTACTGTCGTAATCCCGTGTACTGCACCGTACTGTCGTAATCCCCTGTACTGCACCGTACTGTCGTAACCCCCTGTACTGCACCGTACTGTCGTAATCCCATGTACTGCACCGTACTGTCGTAATCCCCTGTACTGCACCGTACTGTCGTAATCCCGTGTACTGCACCGTACTGTCGTAATCCCCTGTACTGCACCGTACTGTCGTAACCCCCTGTACTGCACCGTACTGTCGTAATCCCATGTACTGCACCGTACTGTCGTAATCCCATGTACTGCACCGTACTGTCGTAATCCCCTGTACTGCACCGTACTGTCGTAATCCCATGTACTGCACCGTACTGTCGTAATCCCCTGTACTGCACCGTACTGTCGTAACCCCCTGTACTGCACCGTACTGTCGTAATCCCCTGTACTGCACCGTACTGTCGTAATCCCATGTACTGCACCGTACTGTCGTAATCCCTATGTACTGCACCGTACTGTCGTAATCCCCTGTACTGCACCGTACTGTCGTAATCCCCTGTACTGCACCGTACTGTCGTAATCCCCTGTACTGCACCGTACTGTCGTAATCCCATGTACTGCACCGTACTGTCGTAATCCCATGTACTGCACCGTACTGTCGTAATCCCCTGTACTGCACCGTACTGTCGTAATCCCATGTACTGCACCGTACTGTCGTAATCCCCTGTACTGCACCGTACTGTCGTAATCCCCTGTACTGCACCGTACTGTCGTAATCCCCATGTACTGCACCGTACTGTCGTAATCCCCTGTACTGCACCGTACTGTCGTAATCCCCTGTACTGCACCGTACTGTCGTAATCCCATGTACTGCACCGTACTGTCGTAATCCCCTGTACTGCACCGTACTGTCCTAATCCCATGTACTGCACCGTACTGTCGTAATCCCCTGTACTGCACCGTACTGTCCTAATCCCATGTACTGCACCGTACTGTCGTAATCCCGTGTACTGCACCGTACTGTCGTAATCCCCTGTACTGCACCGTACTGTCGTAATCCTATGTGCTGCACCGTACTGTCGTAAACCCCTGTACTGCACCGTACTGTCGTAATCCCCTGTACTGCACCGTACTGTCGTAATCCCATGTACTGCACCGTACTGTCGTAATCCCATGTACTGCACCGTACTGTCGTAATCCCATGTACTGCACCGTACTGTCGTAATCCCCTGTACTGCACCGTACTGTCGTAATCCCCTGTACTGCACCGTACTGTCGTAATCCCCTGTACTGCACCGTACTGTCGTAATCCCATGTACTGCACCGTACTGTCGTAATCCCCTGTACTGCACCGTACTGTCGTAATCCCCTGTACTGCACCGTACTGTCGTAATCCCCTGTACTGCACCGTACTGTCGTAATCCCATGTACTGCACCGTACTGTCGTAATCCCATGTACTGCACCGTACTGTCCTAATCCCCTGTACTGCACCGTACTGTCGTAATCCCTTGTACTGCACCGTACTGTCGTAATCCCATGTACTGCACCGTACTGTCGTAATCCCCTGTACTGCACCGTACTGTCGTAATCCCCTGTACTGCACCGTACTGTCGTAATCCCCTGTACTGCACCGTACTGTCGTAATCCCCTGTACTGCACCGTACTGTCGTAACCCCATGTACTGCACCGTACTGTCCTAATCCCGTGTACTGCACCGTACTGCTGCCAAAAAAAACCAATGAATCGTGACATATTTGAGTGATGGTAAACCCAATTCTGACACGGGTCTCTATTGTGGACTAAGGGTGGGAAGGGGGCAGGGAGAGGGGAACCATGATTGGGACAAAGGGAAGGGAGAGGGGAGGGAGTGGGAAGCAGCAGAGAGACATTTTGTGATGATTAGTAAAGCGATTGTTTGCAATCAAATGCCCTTGCCTGGTGTCTGTGTGTGTATATGTGTGTGCCCGAGACTTTTGCGCAGGACTGTGTATTGGGTGGGAGAGTTGTCCCTGAGGTCCAATTAAATCGCTCCCCTCACCCTAAACCCGTGCCCTCTGGCTCTCATCTCCCCGATCCTGGGAAACAGAGCGAGTGCAATCACCCTATCGACGCCATTGACTAGCTTACACACCCTACCATATACGGTATCCTGTCACCATCGTTAGGTGCCAGGGCCTGTGACATCATCACTATGTGCCGCGTCCTGTGAGGTCAGCATTCTGCACCATGCCATTACGACGTGGGTGAACAGGGTCTCGTGACCACGATGGCTCTTGGCAAATCTTTCTACAGGACTGGTTTGCCATCATCTTTCTGGGCAATGTCTTTACAAGATAGGTGACCCCAGCCATTATCAATACTCTTCAGGGATTGTCTGCCTGGCGCCAGTGGTGGCATGACCAGGACTTGTGATCTGCACCGGCTGCTCATCCGTCACCTGCTCCCACGGTTTCCCGTCACCCTGATCGGGGATGGTGACCCTACACCTGGCCCGAGGGTGAGCTGCAGGCCAGCGGAGGGAAGGAGCACCTTACACCTCCTTCGGTAGAGACGCATCTCCACCCCGACACCCAAACATATACAGATATATCTTCTAAACTGTCTATCGATATGATCACCCCTCAGTCTCGATGGGCTGAATGGCCTACTTCTGCTCCTGTGTATTATGGTCTTTGTAGCTGCATCGATGTGTTGGGACCAGGTTGGGTCCCCGGAGATCTTGACACCCAGGAACAGGAAATATCGTGAGAGACTCTGCAGGGTAACGAGGCAGTTACACCAGGTCACTGACTGACCCGCACATCTCTGGAAGGGACCGTAGCACCCTGAGCACACGGGGAGAATGTACAGGGGCACCCCGGAGATTGATCATGCTCTCCGTGGTACATCTACAGAAGTTTTTGAGCATATTTGTTGACATGCTAAATCTCTTCAAACCCCTAATGAAGTATAGCCACTGTCTTACCTTCCTTATAACTACATCGGTATATTGGGACCAGGTTTTTGACTCAGAGATTTTGACACCCAGGAACTTGAAGCTGCTCACTCTCTCCACTTCTGATCCCTCTGTGAGGTTTGGTATGTGTCCCTTCATCTTACCCTTCCTTCAGTTCAGTTTGCCCCATTACTGGAAGGACGTGGGGTATTTGGAGAGGAGGCAGAAGAGGTTTACCAGGATGCTGTCTGGTTTAGAGGGCATGTGCTATCACGAGAGGCAGGATAAACTTGGGTTGTTTTCTCTGGAGCATCGGAGGCTGAGGGGAGATCAGATAGAGGTTGACAAGATTACAAGAGGCAGCCTTTTCTTTTTAACCAGGGTCAAACTGCCTAATACCAGAGGGCACACACTTAGGTGAGAGGGGGCATTTGGACAGGGGCAAGTTTCTCTAGAGAGAGAGAGAGGGGTAGGTGCCTGGAACCCAGTGGAAGCAGATACGATCGAGGAGTCCTGTTACGAATGTGCCGCAACTCTGAGGGGCCGAAGGGTACAAAGTCGCCCCCTCCTTTTTGAGAATAGCAAGATCGCTATTATTTCGGGTCTGAGACCCAGGAAATGAGAGAGAGAAGTCCAGAATACACAAGGTTTGGAATGTGTCCTGCCCTCAGCAGAACGGAACCATTGATTACTGCTATTGTCTCTTGGAGAAGGAATTGTGTATTGAGTACTGTACTATTCATTGAAACCCCTCAGGGGACAACCAGAGTGGTCTGGTTGAGGGATTGCATCATCCCAACCTGATTGACATCTGAGACCCCGTGAGTGAGGATAAAAGAAGGTCTGGGGAACAACCCCTCAGACGCACCAGGAGAAACACTAGAAATCCCGTGACAGCGCTTTATAGCGAAAGCCAGTGGGGGCTCGTGTGCGTCCTCCCTTGCCTGGGTGGTGGGCTCACCACGGAAGAACAGTGTAGCTAAAGGGGAGGCCACAAGTGAACGGCCACACCAACTCCCGACGAATCGAAATCATAAAAGGACAGCCGGCAAGTTTTTCTCCCATAACTCTCTCTCTCTCCAACCATTGCAAACCCAGCGGTCCCCAAAGGCTGCAGCCTGCATGAACTGAGTGAACTTTATATTTCCATCGGACAATACATTATCCCCTAGACAACGATAGAGCTATTTCTTATTGATTATTATTATACCCGCGCTTTTAGATTTAGTATTGACGACGTATATTATCTGTATATTTGCATTGATATTATTTTGTGTATTTTTACAAATAAATACTGTTAAAAATAGTATCATCAGACTTCAACGGACCTCTCTATCTTTGCTGGTAACTGACCCAGTTACGGGGTTCGTAACAGTCCAAGACAGGTGCTTGAATGTACAGAGAGTGGAGGGATAGGGACATTGTGGACGCAGAGGGGATTAGTTCAGTCGGGTGTTTAATTGCTAGCTTAACTGTCTCAGTATAGCATTGTGGAGGATTCATCCCTTCCCAATTCAATAAAATAGATCTTCTAGCCACTAAAGTAGCAAATGCAATCATCTGCTGAGCTGAAGAGGGCAGATCCATCATTGCTAAGCCAAAAATTGCAGTGATAGGGTGAGGTTGTAAATCAACGTGTAAAACTGTAGAGAATGTATCAAAAATATCTTTCCAACATTTTTCCAAAAGAGGACAAGACCAAAACTTATGAGTTAGAGAGGCTGCCTCAGAATGACGTCTATCCCAGATCGGACTTATAAGAGAGTGAAAACAAGCTAATTTATCTTTAGACATATGTACCACTTTAAATTGAATCAACGTGTGTTTAGCACAAATAGATGAAGAGTTAACTAATTTTATTGAACTGGAAAGAGATTAATCCTCCAACCACATCTCAATGGTTTTCCCAAACTGTGTCCTGTTTAAACTTAGGAAAAAATTAGAAGTGGTACCTTTGACCTCTTAGTTAAATTTAAAGAAACTTGGAGGCCTTTTATCCAATACTTTCATAGAGTGTAATCTGACCTTTTCCGAATTCTTTATATCATTTTTTAATTTGAGTAGAGGAGTGGAGTTGACGACATTAATGATTTTATCCGATATAATGGAATAGCCCAGCTTTGCTTAGTTTAGTTTACTTTGTTTTTGATTTCTCAGTTTGGGGTTTTTTCCCATCTTTTTATTTCTTTGTATCACGTCCATATTAGGAGTTTGGGAGGTCAATTGGATTGGTGTTTCTACTTACATGTGTTAATTGCCAACAGTGTAAACCCACTCCCTTTGTGCTATTATGACCATTACGTATCCGTCTTGGAAAGATCCAATAAAACGATTGACAAAGAAAAGTTCAGCGTTGTGGGCGAAGGGCCTGTTTGCTGAGCTGCACTGCTCTGTGAGTCCCCACCCTCCTGCCAGGCGAGCTGGACGCCCTGGCCCGATCCCCCTCGCCGTGCCTTTCCTCCCCCTTCACCTTCATCGCCTCCAGGACCGCCAGCCCGCGCCTCTGAGGCTTGTCTCCCTGCGTCTGGGTCAGTTCCTCCGCAGTCTGTGGGGACAGGAGGGAGGAGCGGGGTTAGCGCGTGAGAGTCGCCTCCCTCCCCTCCCCTCGTCCCTGATACCTCCCCCTGTTCTGCCTCGTTCTCCCTCCTCTCACCCCTCCCTTACCCCTCTGTTCACCCCCCTCCCCTTCCTCCCCAACCATCCCCATCCCTCCTTCAATCCCTCTCTCTCCTCCCTCCCCCCCCTCCGTTTTCCCCCACCCGGTCTGGGACTTACGTTGGCCAGCCGCCGGAGGCGGACACAGTCCGCGTGGCTCAGGACCCCGTCTATCTGCGCAAGTCGACTGCCGTCTGGCTCCCCGACCTCTGTCACCAGCGAGATCGAGGCGAAGGAAGGCGAGGAGGCTGAGGAGAGAGGGTGGGAGGGAGAGTGAGGCAGGATCCAGACACCCCCACACACACTCCGCCGGTGGGGGGGATGCTGGTGGACAGGCGGCCCCAGACACACCGTCTGTGAGACAGATAGACCCAGACACCCCTTGCATCCACAGTCTGCAGGACCGATAGACTCAAACAGACCTGTCTGGCAGACAGAGGGACGGAGACCCACCGTCTGTGAGACAGACAGAACCAGACACCCCCCACCACCCCAGACGGATCTCACACTGACCTTTCAGGATGTCCAGCCCCCGCCTGGGCTCCAGCTTCCGGCTGGTCGTCGCGTTCCGTGGGGCAGACTTCCGGCTGTCTCCGGCCTCGGCTCTGAGACAGGGCAGGCGGAGGTCAGAGTGCAGACAGGGCTCAGGCTGGACTGAGGGAGGGGGGAGGTCGAGGGATGGAGGGGCCTGCGGGGGCGGCCGGGACAGAGATGGGAGGATGGGCACCAAGGGGGCAGGGGTGGCGAGGACGGAGGGGCAGCGAGGGTTAAAGATGGAGAGTAGGGAGAGGAGTTTGGCAAGGTGGGAGAGATAGTGAGGAGGGTGTGAGAGAAAGATGGGAGGGGAGGCGAGGAGGGAGGAACGACGAAGAGGGAGGGGCGGTGAGGGGGGCAGTGAAGGGGCTGAGACAGTGATGGAGAAGAGGCAGGGAGGTGGGAGAGTTTACGACAGAGAGAAGGAAGGGGCGTGTGGCAAGGTGGGAGGGCAAGAGGAGGGTGGGACAATGAGGAGGGAGGAGTGACGAAGAGGGAGGGGCAACAAGGAGGAACAGGAAGGAAGGAGCGGGCAATGGAGGGAGAAGAGTCGAGGTGGTGGATCCCACTCACCTGTGCTTGGCCTTCAGCGACTCGGGGACGAGCTCCGGAGGGGTCCAGGAATCCTGCACACAGGAGGGAGGGTTCAATCTCTCCTCACTCGCCACACCCCAACCCTAGGGCATGCAGTGCGAGGGATATTCACCCTCAGGAGGGGGCTCCTGGTGAGAGCTGAAGGGGGGGGAAGGACACCGTACCTTAGAGCGGGTGCCTGTAGCAAGTCGAGCAGGTGGTGAAGAGGTGAATGGGAGACCGACCGGTCGGGGTGCCGGATCAGGATGTGCAGTCTGATTCACCGACAGGCGACGGGGGAGCTGCGCGCTTGTAGCCCGGACTGGGCCTCATGCCGCGGGCTCGCCTGTTGACAGCCGCCCAGCGGAGAGGCAGTGGGAGTCAGCCCGCTCCACCGGGGGCAGTGGGGGCCGAGGCCAAGCTGGGGTCGCTGCTGCCCCCCAGTGTTCGCTCAGCAGAAGACAAGACATACAAAAGTGCTCGACTGCAGACTGCTACAAAGTCCAGCGACTCGGGGACTAGGACTCCCTTTGTGTTTGCATGCAACTGTATCTCGCTGATCTCTTCTAGGAGCTATACCTGCCTGGTGCTGTGTGTGGGACTGTCAGTACTACGTTTCGCTCCTTGGCCCTACAGAAATACTGTTTCGCTCGGCTGCACTCATGTATGGTCGAATTGAGAATTAAACTTGACCTTGAAACAAAAAACTCCAGTGGAGACGCGTAGAATAACCCAGCAGAGAATAAGGCCCTTCCGCCCATTTTGTCCATGCTGACCCACCTGAGTTAGTCCCATCAGCCTGCGTTTAGCCTGTATGCCTCCTATCCAGGTATTCCCTATCCGCACCTGCCCCTGAAACGCTGTTCACGCACATGTCTCAGCCGCTCCCCCTCATTCCGTATACCCCCAAACGTCAAGCTCGTCCACAAGGAGCACTGTCCGTCATCAGTGACCCTCCCGCCCCACACCACCATGCAGATCGTGCTCCATTCTCACTACTTCCATCAGGAAGGAGGGACACGAGCCCCAGGCTCCCCCTGATTTTCTGGTTACAGCTGCACAGATCAATCATGGCTCCGAGCAGGAGATTTTTACATGGGACAATCAGCATCTTTCACAGTGAATGGTAGAGTGGCAGGCCAATTCCAATTCTGGTATTGTTTGACCTTGTTCTGCCTCAATACACTGTGTAATGATGTGATCTGTGTGAACGATATACAAGACAAGATTGTCACTGTATCTCGGTACACGTCAACAATAATAAACCAATTCCAATTCTGTTATTGTTTGACCTTGTTCCACCTCAATACACTGTGTAATGATGTGATCTGTGTGAACGATATACGAGACAAGATTGTCACTGTATCTCGGTACACGTCAACAATAATAAACCAATTCCAATTCTGTTATTGTTTGACCTTGTTCTACCTCAATACACTGTGTAATGATGTGATCTGTGTGAACGATATACGAGACAAGATTGTCACTGTATCTCGGTACACGTCAACAATAATAAACGAATTCCCTTTCAATCCCTGTGGTGCACTGGGCGCCGATTCTGCCTTTGCAAACAGCACTTGACTGTCCTTTCGTGAGGTTGAGTTGCCAGCCTGACGATCGACCCCGCATGAGCAGGAAGCGTGCAGGGAGTCGGCTGGATTCTGCCCCGGACCGCCGTCCTCGGAGTCCGGTGCTGGACCCGCTGCATCGCCGGTCGGCACTCAACGCTCAGAAGCCACGGAACTGATTGTGGACCTCGGGGGAGGGGAAGCCGGAGGGACACACACACCCCAGTCCTCCTTGGAGGTGGGTGGGTGGGTGGGGTTCCCAGGTTTGTGGGCATCGACGTGTCCGAAGATCGATCCTGGGCCCGACAGCAGCCACACCTCATTGGGACTTGGATGGGATTCGGTACGTTACTGAAAGTTCCGACAGAGCTCCGGTGGACAGT